>NC_087398.1:6060606-6363636 GCF_031307605.1 Tribolium castaneum | reverse complement strand
TTCTGACAGTAATTCCTATAAATTCGTTTTAATAATCGTAATTTGCCTATAATAAATTTTTGTCAAGTAAAGCTTTACCTATCATAATTTATCGAAGAAAACATTGTGATTAGAAATTAGAAAAATAGTGTTGGGGTTACTGCACAAATGTGAAGTCCCAGAAATATTTTTATAACCCAGTTAAACTCGACTACAGTGAATTAATTAATGTTCATGTCGCATAATAAATAAGCTAGGTATCGACGAAAAGCGATAAAATAGCTAATTTATTTTAAGGTATAATAAAATGTCGTAAAAGCTAAGGATACTGAATTTTTAAGGTTTGACGGATCATAGGAGCGTTTATGTTTCTTCCGAAGACGCGGCCAATAAAGTAAAACTGTAATTAAATTTTTTTATCACCACTCAGTTTGATATATGTTTTTATAAAATACAGATGTAACTGTTATTCCGTTTCTATTAATTCAAAACGTGTGACAGCACTATAAATATTAACGAAATGATTTACATAAATTTGCAAAATTTACGCACACAACGTTTTAATTAAAGAAAACACTTTTTAAACACGTTGCTGGAAAGGTGAGTGTTTACCGAACCAACTTTGTTGTTCGTACTTCAATTATGCACTTGCATTTCTCCAAATCGAATTTAAATTAGTGTTTGTTTATATTAAAATTTCATTGTGGTGTGGCTGTTTAGTTTAATTTATGATCACAACAGTGAACATTTTGATGGAAGTGAATTTTTACAATTTGGCACTGAGACCTTTGCGTTCAATTACCCCTTTGCCTCCCTGCCGATAATTTATATACCTTTAACATGTGCTATCGATTTGCGGCAATAAATAGGCGGATTCTTTTCAAACTGCGCTGAAAAATTGCCCATAAATTTGTGCAGGAATGATCCGGTTGAATTAGTGCTGTTCCAAATTGATCGCCGATAACATTTGCTGGTTCGGTTCTACGCACTGCCAAATATCATCGCACCAGTTTTCCCGATTTCTGTTTTCCTCCGTGTAATGTGAAAAATGGCTCTAGGAGAACCGCAGTGGTAAACCCGACCAGAAAAGCAATCCTCATAATGGATCGGGACTAACTTTAACCGCTTTAAATAATAACTAAAGGTTGTTCCCCACGGACGGTCATTAACATACCAACGCTTGCAATTACAGCCGTATATTGTCACCAGGATTTGTCTAGAAAGCTATTCAAAAACACCTGCTTCGCATGTAATGTTGCAATTAATTAGAGGTATGCATATTTGCATACAATCTCGCTCGTAATGAATTATTTAATTGTGAAGCGTATCTTTGTTGTCAGGACATTCCGATGCAACGAAAGCTCGAAAAATTGTTTAGGTGGACGTCATTCTTCCGCCAAAAGCCACACTTTGATTAGAAAGCAATCCGTTATCGCACTTTACTCCTCCACTTCTTTTTATCGCGGATTAAATCTGACTACCGCACTGTTTCCCCGTTCAATAATTTTTCGGAAATTAAATTCGTTTTTCTCTTTCGGGCAGAATTTTAATGGGAAATCGTTTTCATCGATTACTTAATTACAGGAGTTAAGACTTGTTGAATAAACAGAGGACAACCTTTTCAGCTTAGCCATCTGAGGTTATCTTTGACTTGATGTGGGTTTCTCCTGTCCTGTTTGTCCACAGATACGACAAATAGATACACAAATCTGCCCTTCACAACCATTACACAAACAAAGAGGGTCTTCAGGAGATTAAAATATTATTATAGTTACATGCGAATGCCACGATTCCAAAACAATTTAGGAGAAGTGGTGTAATTAGGTGTATTGTTGTACTATGCACTAACATAATGATATCATGATAATTAAATAGAAATAATTGGCCTTAATGCTAAATGAAAGCATTATTTTTAGAACGTAAATTAATATAACGCTATTATTTAAAATTTCCATACTGGCAATATTGGAAGTTGCGTGATCAAGGCACAGTTTTTGCTTTTTTAACCATGCTATTTATTATGCAAGAATATTAAAATTTATAAATTTCACCGATCAATAACTAATTTACCAAAGCTCGTGATTTAAAATAAAAGTACAGTACCGTGAGTAGCTTAAACCACATACACATTAAATATGTGTTTCATGAATTTTGATTTACATTTACTCGGAAATGGTTCAGATTAAATTTCAGCTAACCATTATAATTTTATTATTATGTCTTTCTCAAAACCTCCTTAATATCTTATCGAGGGTAATAAAACCATAATGGGCCGACGAATACAGAATTTAAAGCAGTAAAAACTACTAATTAGAAATAAAACACACTCACATTGTTGTAAAATTTCGTGTGGTCGTGTGATCGTGAAATTAACGATCAGTTCGACCTATCAACGCTTTAGAGACAATTTACTTGACATAATGCAATGAAAAACACAACGCACTCAATGATGAAAGCAAAACAACATTTAAAAGGGTAAAACGGGGAATAAAGCAGGATTAAAACATTAGTGTTCTGTTAGTTTTGACAGAAGGGAGCATTACACATAAGCCATAGCGAACAGGTTTATAATCCTTTAATGGATTCAGAAAAAATTATACGACTTCACCTTTCACAAAATTAGAAAAAACCTTATACACAATGCAAGTTCTGAGTAATTATAGAATCCAGCAACATCTGGGGCCTTAAATGTTGAATAGAAATAGGATTGTTGCTTAATTCCCGATTCTGCTTGAGAAATAAAGGAGTTTAGTGGGCAGGCAGCTCGGCAAATTACAGTTCGCGGGATGAATTTATGATGAGTTGGATCAGTTATTAGATGACAGGTGTTGGGTTACCTATTTAATAGAATTAATTCGATGAAAACGCCGATGAAACGGATTTTGCACGAATTTATATCAGCCCTTAAGGTTAAACAAAAAATCACAAATTTTTGTTTTTTTGCAATATGAAAATGAATATAAGAATGAAAATAATCAGATTTGAAAAAAAAATTCAAACGACATCCAATTGTAATCGTACGTGTGAACATGTTTAACAGCCAAATTGAAACACTTGTATTGATTAAACATTATGAATACTAATACCAATGTTAGTTCAGATCTCATATTACATAATTACACACTTATGTAGGTACAGGAGCGTTCAAATACTAGAAAAAAATCATTAATTTTATTACTGTTACTTATGACAATTTTAACCAATAATTAGATTTTCATTTATTCAAAAGTGGCCACATTTTCTTCCTATTATCGCTTTCAGTCATTGAAGTCATTGCATTTTCCCGAGAGAGGCACTTACACGCCCTAAAATGAATCTGTAGCTTCATATCTCCAATCTAAGAGTGTTCCTGGTTTAGTATCGTCCTTTGCTACAACAATTTGTCCTTGGAGTAATTTGCCCTTTTTGCATTAAGAAACTGAGGGGGAATACGTAATGAGAGTAGATATAGTCAAACATGCCGAAATCAAAGTCGTTTTAGGGTTGTACTCATCAGCTATATTGCCAAAGGGAAAATCTTCCTAATGAAATTAACTTTGTGAAAAATATTTAGCCCAAAATGCACAAAATGAAGAGTAAATTAAAACTGCGAGTCACAAATAACGAACCCATGGGTAAAACGTCAATTATAGGCCTTGCACCATAAACTTCGCAAAGTACGCCCTAGCAAGCATCAACTTGATAGCAATGCTTTAGAGCAGAATTAGTCTGATTTACGGCTCTATTTACTCTGGTGAAATTATATCGAAGTCAATTTTTTGCCTGCCATGTCAAGAACTAAAAGCTGTCCAAAGGGATATAGTCGATCAGTAATATTTTATACGGGAACTGGCTGGATATTACCTAAATCATGTTTGGCCACCGGATAGCATTGTTACCGATGTCGTAAATTATTAAAGACTGGCCGTAATATATGCGCACAAGTTGATTTTGACAGGAAAACAATTTATAACAAGAACGGATAATTGAACTAGTCTGCGATCCGATACATTTGATGTTTAATAAGGCAAGTTGCAACTCAAATTCAAACAATAACTCAATTATGAAAGGTTGTAATTGATTAAATAGAGCGCGCAATCCTTGTAAGTGGACTTTTAGGAGACACAGCCATATTGTCAATTTATTACATGTCTCAGCAAATAAACAATAACTGAATTCAGTTTTCCCGACTTATAAAAAATTATTTATGTCTCTATGAATAACTTGGCGCAAAATGTTTTGATATTCAAATGTAAATAGTGTGTTGTAGCTATAGGTAGGAGAAAATAAATTTCGTTTAACATAAATCTTGATATATCCGTATTAACAAATTTTATTAACGCTAGCCCCCAGTATTTTATTACGTCTCCACAATGGAACAGGTGCACATTTTATAGAAATCCACCACACCTTGATATACACATATATTAAAATAAACACATGCAACATAATTTTTAATCTCGACAGAACCAGTTTTACTTTTAAATAAATAATTCTCTTCGAATCGCTTAAATAGAGACCTTTCCAAAACGTTCATTTATATTCTTGCTTGCAGATGACAATCGCCCTTTAATGCGACGACTGGCCACCCAGTTGATTTGATAAATGTTTTAATAAGCCATCGCATTTAAATTTTTATTATTATGTATATTTTTCGACGGTCACATTAATGCTCATTTTTATGTCGCCATGGGAGTGGAAGATTGCTATTATTGTTTATTTCTATAGTCGACGCTATCGGATATTTTTTATGCCGCTATCAAACTGAAATTACATGTTTATGGAACTAATCAAACGTTTTGTATTGTATCCTATCTGGGTATCGACATTTTATTATTTTATATGTCGCTCCTGCCGATCGGTATGCGCTGTTCGAAATTAATTTCATATTAACTCATGCAACATGAATAAAACAAAAATATTGCTCATATTTGCACACCTCCAGAGACCAAAAACTAATTTTGGACATTTCACTGACTAATTTATTATATTAAAAACGGAGTAAAATTTTTGATTTTTAGTCCTGATTATTATTATATTAAAATTTTCAGCTTCTAGTAATTAATGTTTTGAGAGATAGACACATATTTTGTATTAGTTGTTTGTAGTAATTGACTAACAGAATTGCCTTTATTTCGAAACAATACCAGAGCCGTGCATAGAATATATGAGTTTCATTTTCTAGATTCTCTTCAGGCTGAAAGCAGAGAATCGTTAACTAACTGTATTATACAAGTAAACACTAACATAATACAGTGCAGCTTTCTAGTCAAGATAAAAACTCGATAATAATTAATAACGTTATGAATTTCTGCTCGGATGTCTGAAGATAAATGAAATAATTTACCCTTTCATACGTCGTGCTGTTGAGGGTTTTATAGATTCAGATATTAGAATATTATTAAAATGAGTGGCTGTTTATGTGGTGCGTGCAGACCTTTGACAGGGCATCTAGACCGCCCGTCAATCGCCCAATGCAAAAACCTAGCCATAGTTAAGCTTCGAGAGTTAAACAATTTCTCACGCAGCAGTTATTGAATTAGCAAGTTTCCTGACAAATGCACGCAAGTCCTTAACCCATCGTTCTCCACATTCACTTCGGTTTTAGATTAATCCTTCAAGAACGCAACCACGTGCGAACGAAACAACCTTGGGAATGATACAGTTGGGGGATCAAGCGATCGAACGAGGATATGGAGAAAATACATTAGGAAAATTAGGTGACAGGGCTTAACGCAAGTGATACACTAAACTTGATAACGAAGACATGTTTCGGGGATTTATCGCACCGAAGCTCGATAAATTAGCTAAAATATAAATACTCCAAAATTTTCATCAAAAGTTAGATTGCGCCAAACAGAAAATTAGATCACTAGAGAAGTGTTTTCCTTATTTTCGCAACTTATCCTTTCAGGATGTAAGAAAATGAGAAACCAAGTAAGCGTTAGAAAAAATAATTTAATAAGACTTCTTCAACAACATCACGCAATTTTTCTTCAACATTCTTATCATTCTCTGAAATTTGCAAGTGTCCGTTCCTCTGCGCCTACGAGATAAAGACATTATTAAGCGATTAGAGGTCTAATTTTAAAACGAAATTAGCTCCTATCTCTTAATGACCCTTCTAAAAACGATGAATTATGGAAGAACACGTTTAATTTAAGGGACGCTTCCTCCAAGTTGTTAATTTCACACTTTCTCGCTTATTTGGTTACCATCAATGCAAACCAAGCCCAAGTTCATTACCACCGAAAATAATGCGATCCGCTGAACAATCCTGATAATTACTAACATAACTTGAAGATAACAGCAGGATAATATATTGTAATACAGGCTGAATATTTTAGAGCATTTAACAATGATTATAGTACTTAATTGCAAGAAACATTTTTTTGAACTATGGTTTTGCGAATCTTATTAAAATAGTTCTCTCGGCAAGTTTTTGTTAGAGCGACCATACTTTGCCTATTATAGAAGTGGATTATTTCACCAAGACAGGTTGTTCATGTACCTAATAACGAAGATAACGAGCAAATATAATAAAGTGCATTCCTTTTATTTTACACATATTTCGTACTCTACTTGTTTTGCAAAAAGATGCCAATATACATAACTTAGGACAATTTACATTGAAACTGACTTTACTAAACCAAAAATTATTTCTGAGAAATTGTGCTAGGCTACCGATTTTTGCATTTTTTATTACCATTCCTCAGTCACCGTTTTTCAAGAATTTCCAGTAAAATCGATAGTCGTCGCTTGTAAAATCCTCGTGATTTGATAAAAAGAATTAAAGTTCTAAAACAAACTATGGAAGAAACTTAGAAAATCCAATCTCCAATTTTATTGTAACTGTAAAGTAGTTTATCCGTCAAAAATTGGAAATCAGCACGTGTGACAACAACCTTGCAAAGATCTTTCGTTTTCTTTTTAAATAAAATAAATATTGGTAGGTATGTATCTTTTTACTTTTCGACTGATTCGTTGAAGATTTTGAATAGAGGATTAGTTGTTTGTTTAAATGTGGTGATTAAGGAGATAAAATTGAAACATGCGAGTGAGCGAATGAATAAAAATCTCGAACCCACCCTTAAAATTATATCTATTCAAAGCCATCTTTTGTGGGGCTTCCCCTTAGTTGCTGCGAAGCGTGCCGAACCATCATGATAATATTTGCAAGCACACGTGCGTACACATTATACATTCATATCTAATCAAAAATATTGTGGTATCGGAAATTTTAATTCATTAACCTTATCCCTACGTTTCTTTGTGTTCTGAATTAAAACAGTCGGACACTTAACGAATTCTTGAAGAGTTCGTTGATGTTTGATACAATAGTTTTTGACATCTGCGTTGGGCTATAATAGAGGAGTACAAAAGATCCCCTTGGGAATCGCTCTGTTACGATTAAAGGTGAAGCACAGCTGCATTCATAATGCAAAATACGTCATTTGGCAACATTTATATGACGTTTCTCGTTTGTTCTATGTGGAAAATCGTTTTTCTTGCGCCAACTTTTTAACCAAATAATAAATAAGTCGTGAGGATTAATGCCTAGAACGAGTGCAGACGACATTCAGTTTCGTTTAGGGGAAGCTTGTGAGGCACACGTCCCCGAGGATCTTAAGTGCCATGAAGTTGTGTTTTTCGTCCATAATGTAACTTGCAGCCTTTTAACACGATAGCCAACTTGCGGTTTGCGTAATAATTCATGTTTTAAAACGCGTAAATTTCGCCTAGTTTCAAGGATGATTTCGCGCACAAACAACAACTAAGTAATACCTAAAGCTAATGTTGGATGCAATTTATTCCAGTAGTGCACATCGTGGAGAAATTTTCATTTCAGAAGATTGCGTTCTTGGAGTATAGCACCTGCGGGAATCCGAACTGGAACGCGGCCATTATGACATTACACGTTTCCATTCCTTCTACTCTAAACTGATTCTTTAAAATTCCCCAAAACCCTTCCCGACTTTGAACAGATCGCTGGTAATTAAAGCCGGGCAAGTCTCTTGATTCCGCGTTTTTAATTAATAATCTAATGAGAGCGGTATGTTTATCGACAAAAATTTCGTGTCATGATAAATCTTATTATAACTTAATGGTTTATTAAACATAATTAGACTGGTTCATAATTAGCGCATTCATTAATTAAAATGTATTCCACGGTTTTGTCAGCTCATGGTCCCAATCAAGCCAACACGCCGGCTCCGAACCACTTTTACACGAGTTCAGAATGCACATTGTTTTTATTTCTTTTTGATAACAATATGACGGGATATCCAGTGACGATTTTCTAAGGCTAAGCCGAGGTAATCTGGCTCGAAAAACTCAACATTGTTAACAAGTTGGCAGGGACTTTGGAGCATTGTTTAGCTCTGCGGGAGGCTGCTATACAGCTTAGTTGAACAGTTATTATAAACGCAGATTACCGAAAGATTAGTTTGACTGACTGCAACAAGATGAGCTCCACTTAAAAAATGCTGTTTTGGAGTTTGTAAAAACCGTTATAGGAAATGTAGCATTTTCCCTTGTTTTAAAATCAACAAGGTCGGAGCTTTGAATATGCTAGTAGTACACGAACCGTCATTTGCAGAGTTGACTTGTATCTTATACCGGTGAAAGAATAAAGCCATAAATTGTGCTCGTACATTCTGTCTCGTTAATTATGAAATTCGCTCAAAAAATGATGAAATATGCCCTTAAGTTTACATCAAACTATGCTTCATTAGCGCTCTTTATCAGATATTCATTAAAACGAACAGACAGCACAGAAGCTATGTTAAGCATTCGCTAAAATACAAGAAGCTTTTTCTCTCTGTCAGGCACGAAACTTCATCCCCAGGTATTTACAAGAAATACCAACTTAATATGTTTCCCTGCACTCCAACCCTCTTTTAATAGGGAACCCGACGAAAAACTAAATCGCAGAGAAAAAGATAAATAATGAAGCCGAGTGTAACTTTGTGATATATTAAATTAGCTTGTGTATATACCTACCGGCTTTTATTCTACATCGCTTCACGTTCGCTCTATTATTTCTTAACAGGCTTAGCGAATATCGCCAAGATTGCCGATATTTCAGGGGTTACACTGCTTCGAATTGCTGTAATTCCCCCCTAATTAAAAGGAGCCCAAAAGGACGACGTTTATTTTGTTAAGGAGATGAACGGCTCCATGTAATGGACTAATTAAAGCAAACGTCAGCTTCGTTAACTCGGTCGCCGAAGGGTTAACATGTTGACCGGGCCAACTATAGATTTTACGCTGCAAGTACACGGAAAATTGAAAGCCACACCGACGTCGACCAAATTAACGTGGCCAAACATGACTTCTTATTTCTGCCATTTCTGACTAAAGAAGTCATGAGTGCCCAGTGCCATTTAGTTTTATTTGCTGGCTTTAAATAGAGATGTGTGCATTCTAACAGCGGCCTAAATAGCCAAGAACGGGTGCACAATGATTCGTCGTAAATGGTAAGAATTCGTATTCGAAATGTGTGTGGCCCTGAAAGGTGGTCTATACCTGTATATCCATTCAAGTTTGCAGGTGTTTGCTTCTAGCTCATTTAGAATATATTATCCATTCATGTGAGCAAAGAAATGTTTACAAACACTGGAAAATACTTTTAAAATGCATTCAACTCCCCTTCGGAAAACAACAGCGCTTGAGACAAAATGACACAACCATAAAATTATTATTAATATGCAGGCGAGTTAATAGCCCATTAATAATATTTATCTCCTGACGGACAATAGAATGGATTTAACTTCTTTGAATACTTGAGCGTAACACAGGATTTATAATTACAGTAATCGGACGACGTAGGTGTGTAATTATAGGCGAGATGTGTATTATTAAATTAATTGTATTTAAATAAGCTTTTTCATTAATTTTTTCGGGAAACATATGTATATTTATTGTTTCGCGCCACCTGTGTAATTACCGACACATTTTTCGAGATTAATTAAAGTGAAGTAAAATCTGGTCGCTTGAATGGCCTTCGGAGATGGATTTTAATGAACCCAACAAAAATATCGCGCTCCGTTAAACAGTTAACAGTATTGGAATAATAAAGTAGGGTATTATGCAAAGCGAAGGGTTAGTATCAATAACAAAGAACAAAAATCGACCTCTCCGTAATGCGATAGAACTACCCTTTTTGAAAAACGAGCTTGCTTTGCTGATTTCATTATCGATACTGCTCTTTGTGTCCCGATGATTAACAAGGCATGATATTAAAGTTACACTTTATTTGTTTAGCTTTCTACATATTGTTGGTGAAATTTCAAACCTTAATTTTTCGCTTAAATCTCGCCAGCAGATTGCTACTGTCACACATATCAACACAAGTGCGCCCTTAATCTTAGCAAGTAGATGGGTATTTCTGATAACAATCCATTTATTACTCGTATCAAAACTGTCAACTTCAAAAGTTGGATGATGACAAAACGTAATGTGTCCCTTGAGATTTGTTAAAATGGTAGCTTGTTACGATTATGATGAGGGCCATTAAACCACATTACATGCGGGTGTTGATTATACGCACGTTACAATGCTTATTGACGTAATTACGGCATTGTTCTTGCAAGATATATACAACCAGTGGATAATTAATCAATGTAGTGGTTGGCGAAAAAACTGTTTTCGTAATTTCCGCAATATGTTCTTGTGATTTCTATTAATAAAATTTCTCAAAGATGCTGAACTCGAACTTTTAACTGAAATAAAGACATAAATCGTGAAGTAATTCAACGCGCTCCTCGAACTCGCCCCCCACCGTGTGTCTAAATTCGAAGAAATACGAAAGAAATAAGAAAATATATCCTTATGAAAAGGCTGCTTCTTTTATATATGCTACAAAAACGTCAAATAAATCATGTGTGTTGTTAGAATGAGTAGTCATTATATTGCTTCCGTGGTCGCACATAGTGCATTGTATTACTGTCAAATTTTCCGAAGATATATTCCAAGTCCTACCATCCGGAATCACCTCTATTTCCAAATTAACAAACCAGATTCTGCCTGGGTTCGTTTTGTGTAATCGTTTCAGTTTTAATCTGGATGCTAACAAATTACAAAAATCCAATTAAAACTTAATGTACAGACTATTCAGCAAGGGTTTTGTCGGGCCGTATTCTGTTACCAACAAATATGAAAAATAAAAAATGTTTCAATTTTTGAGCTGCAGTTTGTATTTGCCAATTGGAATGGATATCACTTGCCATGTTAAATAATCGCAGCAAAAGATCCCTTAATTCTCACTAAAATTTTAAACAAAATATTCATGGTGTAGACAGCTGCATATAAAAAAGTTAATACCTTCAGTCATAATAAACGAGTAACAAAAATGAATTCAACAATTTGCGAGTCAAAAGAATAGTATAAATATGAACGCTTGTTTATTGTTGTAATTTTAATAACATAGCCATCCAGAGTATTTAATATTGCCTGCAAATTGATTGTCACGACCGCGTACAATAAAAGTCACATTTGTTGCAACAATTGTTCACAAACATATCTCTCATATTCAAAAAATTAAAATTTAATTACTTTGCTTTATAAAATTGTGCTCATTTGCCTCTATTTTCAGCCGAATACCTAGCTAATTAATAAAAGTTGCTGTTTCGAGAATTATTCTGCCATGCTTAGGAACAAATGTTGTCCACCAGAAAATTTAGGCAGTTAGAACAGACAACTACTTAATAGGAAAAACACGGTTTTAGTGAATATATTGTAATATTGATTTATGCTAACAATTTATATAACTGCATCGTGACATCAGCAATCCCGGAGGATTACAGTCGTATAATGTTGGTCGTCGATCGGATGTGTGGTGAACTGCTGGTTTGTGGTCCCACCATCGCAGATCTCGTGATTTTATCGGCACAAATCCATTACACACAGTGACCAACTAATAGTTCGCGTTTATATATTCCTCAAATGTCGGAAATGGCACCATTTTAACTCTTTATCGCGCGCAATATTAATCATTACCACGATAAAACAACTAGATAATATTAATCACCCGGACCAGGAAGAGTTCAATCAATCAGAATAAACGCATCCAAGGTTCGTCCTACAAAACTCAAAATTTCATGTCATCTCCCAGTCGAGATTGTTTGCTGACAAAGTACGAGTTACGAGTTAATGAAGTTTGTCGATAAGCGTACAAGATCACATTTGGAAGGCTTGTCTCTCGCTGTGGAACAAAACCACAAGTGTGGCTTGCTTATTAATAGAAATAACAACTGTGAAATATCCATCTTATTACATTAGAACTGGTAGCAGTAGCAATTATCGGCTGAGACGAGTACCTGTAACAAATCACAGTGATGCTTGCAACTTATGATTAGTCATGGCTGAGTAAGCCCAGCATGGTTTGTTTTAAGATAATGGGTCCAGACTTTCACACAGACTTTTCTATGTTACTGTGTCTATCATTACGAAAGAGGGTTGAACAGTCTTTGGAAGAGTTATAAACGATAATCAATCAGAAACACTACTTTTTCGACCAACAAATTTATTTTTAAATACCCTTATAACTTGACGGCAATTATCAGACTCATTAAGTCCGTTGTAATTAATTTTGTCTTTTACAAAACTCATGTATCTTTTGATTTATTAGTTATTTACGTGTTGGGTTTAATGTCACAATTTCTTTTATGAGGTTGTACATTATTAATCACTCTACCGCCAAAGATAATGGGTACTGCAGAGGTAATAATTCCTTTGTAATGTTGATACTTGGATTCATAGTACCATAGTTGTAATTATCCAACATTTATACGCATATATTGCCACTTAGTAATAAGTATTCAATTGCCAACAATGTATGCAGTCACAACAAACAGCGTGCCGTTTCGATGAGTGGAGCTAATTAAAATATAAAAATTTATTCAGTTTCCGCTTGCCAATACACAGAAACAACCTAGAAATAACACCATGAATTTATACAACTCAAATTTCAATTTATTTTATTAAATTAATTTAGCCGGGACACACAGCTTTATTATTAAAGCAGTCAGAATCATAATTGAAAATACCATAAATCCCAAAGTTGCACATTTGCATTAAAATATAATACACTAAAAGCTTTAGTTGACAATTCAGAAAGCTACATTGTTGCTGATTTTGAACAAGCGTCGTTTTTGGAATTAAAAAATGAATAAAACTGGAATTGATTTTGAAAAGATTGCCACAGTAATAACTGACCGCAAGTTTTGTTATTACGCACTTAAAATCGTATTAGGCTAACGAAAACAGCTCATTATTTGCGAAGTCTTTTAATAAAAATGGGCAGAGGGCCGTGTTAATGCAGGTAAAGTCTCATCAAAATTTAAATTTAGACCATTAACTATTCAAATTTTGTTTTAAATATGTATTTTGAAGGAACATTTTTGTTAAACATAGCTTTTTAGTATAACGGGTCAAATTGCTAGTTTTGATTATCCTTTGGACGAAATCGATCCAACTTAAGCGGATGGCAATTATATTTTGTTTAGGGTATCAATTTTGGGTAATTTACATGATTTTGTGCCTAACTCCAATGCGAGCATTAACTTTTTTGCTTTTCGTAATGTGCCATTATAAGCTCCAAGACCAATTTACAGCTGGAATTGCTTTGATTAACCACATTGCGTTTCTTGTAATTAGCTGAATGTTATTCATCCGATGGAATTTTAGAACAATGTTAATGTTTTCGATTCATTATTTAAATAACTACTGAAGTCATACTTTCTTGACTTTGTGCAACACAATCGGAATACGTAACAAGAATTTAATTCTAAGCAAACTGAGCGTGAGACGTTGAAGCTAGACTTGCTGTAGAGACGTCTTGCATTTTGTATGATTCCAGTGTTTAATTAAATATTGTTAAACTTATTTCGTTTTACGTTTGCATTTTTTTAATAATTCATCAGTGAGGTGGGGAAAATACAAAAACACATACAGAGGGAAAGGAGCTATTAAATTATGAAAATTGCCTTTTATTATTGAAAGATCTTTGTGGACTATTGTAGGCCCGTTTTAAATTCTGTACAAACAGAAAGAAAATTTGCAGGTCCAATAGACATTCGGTTCAAATATTTGTATTTCAAAGGCATATCTGTATTGCAACCCTGCTCTAAATGAAATAAAGCAGCCTCCTACAATGTTCACTTTATCTCAAGCGAAAAGTACAGCCCCAGGCTGGTCAATTTCTCAAATACCAAGATACGCCGAGAATCCGAGCGGTAAAATTCAATTTGACCCAGCACGAATACAGTATTTTTTCAAACCTACATGCCTCATAAAAGCGATGCACCATCCGCCTTCTATTGTTCAATTATCCCAGATTAATACATATATGGGTACAAACAATGGAAATAAATAGAAAAAATACAAACTACGTGCTTTCTCACGCCTACAAAACCGAGACGTCTTCAAGGGCCGTCGGACCCAACCCTTACACAAAGTACCATTTAACTGCCTACGTTCTTGGTATTTCGTTCAATTGGACGCAGTTGGCCGAGTAATTGCTTAATTATAATTTGAAATCGCCAATTATGCTCGACAGGTTTCTGGTATGACTGTTCGGTTAAGTGTGGACATGTGCACTTCGCCAAAGGAAAACTAACATGTTTCTACATCCAAGCACAATTTATCTGGTTTAGTGTGTAATTGTTTGTCTCTTATATTAGTTTATAATGTTGGGTAGCACCAGTTCACTTCGTTGTTCAGTATCGTATCGATTAAAGCTGATTCAGAATGCTACTAATTTTTTCTAATAAAGTAATTACACACATAAATTTTTAACACTTGTCGTGCCGTATGCGGTATTTTTATTGCTGATATAATGGCTTTGTTTTATGTTATCAATTTTTAATACCATAACACAAACAACATACAACCCAGCCAGGCGATAATTTACACTTCCAGATACCTGGACATTTATCGATTTTCGAGCATTTAAGTTCACTAAAACTATTTACCTACACGGAAAGTTTTTTCCAAAATTAATAAAATACAGAGGAAAATTCCTCGTGTATGGAAAATATGTAAAATATTCTGCTCTCACCAAGCACTTCTATTTTTGTTTTTATTTTTATTCTATTTCTATCTTCTAGCCTTTAGTCTCTTTACAAGTCAAGATTTTTTTGCAAGCCTTTCGGGAGTTTTCTGTAAACAAATTCATAAAGACAACCATTTCTTTCATAGAGAGCCGCGTACAAGCTTTTCCAAGCCAATTTTTTTAATAACCAATTGCAATTACCTCAAACGTCAGGTACAAGACAAATTACCTAAGCAAACTAATGAGAAATTAGCGGAGTCGGAAGACCTGTAATTGCTACAGATCAAAAGATCAAAAAAATTCAAAGGTGCCACCTTTATAAGAGGAATTAAATTAAATAGCATGAAATTTCACTAAACTGCTAAACTAACAGTAAGTAACAATTTACTGAAAACGCTAGTTAGGAATCTACATGAAGAGTTGCTTCGATTTAAAATGCTATGGTCGTGAATTATGTTGTGCTTTAATTATAAGTTCGGGTGGATAAATGAAACAATCTATTGATAAAGAGCTGTAATTTTTAAAGACCTGACTCAAATCCATTAACTGCTTTACAATACTCTAAAAAATCCAGGCTGTACAACAGAAAGTTTTTTCGAAATAGCCTTTTTATTTAGGAGTTAAAGTATAAAAATTTGCCATAATTTAGCCGGCTGATTCCACCATACGTCTGCTAATGTGGTCTGAAAGAAAATTTCCCGTCAGTCCCCTAACGTTTCCAAACGAGTTTGTAACGGAGATAGACTCGCAGAAATAATGAAACTCGCTAGGTAAGAGTAAAGTTATGAAGTCTTATGTTTCATATGTATGAAGTTTGGAAGTTTTAAAAAATTTCAAGTTGAGGTTTTAAACTTTCCGCAAAACTGACTCCGGGTCGAAGTTAAAATAGATTATAAATTGCTCTGGGTAGAGGATCCGTTAACCAAATTAATCAAGTGCGATAAATTCTCCAACGTTCGGTCATCTTTATGTGCACTTTGTAAATTCCAGACATGAATATAAACCTCTCTGGAGAATTTGTATAGATAATATTTAAATTTAAATAAGTGTGTGATTAAATACACGTTGTGAATATTAAAATATGCATGAGGCGGATAAGACAGGTACGCAGTATGTCTCTTGCAAACGCCAACAACACCTCATATGATGGCTGTCTTCATATGCAAATTAAATGCATTAACATACCGGTCGCACATTCGAAGAGCGACGGTGCAGCTAAATTACTGACCATAAACATTACTTTCCGTCATTCCTCCTTGTAAATCCGCTGGGTATCTCTCGCAAAACACACTTGTTAACTTAAAACAACAATTCTTTACTAAACAAATATGTAACGAACATGTTATTATGGAGATTTGCGAAGGTATTTGCCAAGTAGCCGTCTGCACAACAAATGTTTATGAAAATTTACTACCGGCATTTTATTTTTAATCCTCTCGTTTTTCACACACCACTGCTTGAAAATTGACAATTACAAACATGCCCCGCATTTTTATTTTAATTAAATACATATTTCACAAACTAGCCTTCAGCTCAAACTTTTGATTTACATACGCAAACACTTTGGGCAAATGTTTGCTCAAACTTTATCGAAATCAAGTGAATTTGTTATTAACCGAATTATTTCAAAGCCGGTTTTTCTCCAAATTTGTTGCTTCGCCAATGATAACAATTTCATTGTGTTAATAACAGAATCACGCTGATTGGGTGCCAATTTAATACTCGATTGCTTTGTAAATAATGCACGTGAAATAAGGCAATAATTTACAGAGCAAACCAATAAATTCGGTTATGGTTCATTACACTTGGGTATTGGGTGTTTACCAAATACTCATTTACATGTTTGGAAAAGTGATATCCCCGAAAGACGGTACAAAAGTTAGAATGGAGTGAAACTAATTACGCAGTTCGTGTGTTTATGTTCACAATAAATGTATTCTGCATCATTTTGCTAAAAGGATTTGTGGCGTCTCATTTATCCGCCGAAAAAGACGTTTAAACAAGATTGCAGGGTGCAGTGATGGCGTCATGTCATGGTCGGTAAATCGGTGTCGACTACCTTTTACTTATACTCGGGAGCATAGTCGTATTGTCTTTACTGTAAAGAGCAGGGCAAGTGGCAACGACATGGATCGTTGCCCTTCGTAAAGAAGTCGCGTGTTCCCTGCAGGATGTTTCTGTTGGATAAGACTTGTGACAGCAGCAGCTGCAATATTAAATGACAGCCTACAAACTATTACATGAATCCTGTATTAAATGTAACAATTTACTTAACGTGTGAGGATTACGGGACAATTATTTCGTATCTGGTAATTTCACTTTGTCATTTTTTGCAAAGCTTGTGTTTTCACGCGAGATTCCATCGAAAATAATCAGCGAGATGGCTTTAACAGCCAGCGTATGTTTATAAGTGTTATCAAGTATAAGCCGAGGATCAGCGAGTGCTTACCAGGTCGCCGTAAAATTTAACTACAAATAGATATTTCTTTTTATGAGTCTGTGAACGAATCGATGGAAACGGATCTCGGCACAATGAATACTTAATCTCCTATTTTCCAGATTTGAATTGAGTTTCACTTGATCTTTTCCAGCGTAAAATAAAGCGAGGCTTTGCTTTTAAGACAATACTCATTTCGAAAAGTTTCCACCGATGAAATGAAATTATTTTTCAAGTGAGCTATTGTTTTTTCGAAGGGATACTTCAATTCTTTCCCCGGTTCGAGGACTGAATTTTAAGAGTGATGGTCGCAAAAAATCGGCAAACAATCCACTTCGTTATTTTACAGTTCCATAAACAAAGTAAAATATTCTGATAACATTAAAAAGTTTATTAAGGGTACGTAGAGCGATACTTTGACGGGCTGTAAAACCCAAATAAAAAAATTTATTCAGCTTTATGTATTTATGGTAATAATGACGAGAAGTTTGAAATATTCAATTTGGCGAGCTTTTAGGAATGAAGTAGATAAAAGAATAGAATGCTTATTTATTCAGCTCCATTCTCGCAAGACGCGTACTCTCCCAGGATAAAAAATCCGGTCCAGTGTGACCCCTGGGCATTCAAAGGAGATTGGCCAGGATTCGGAGCTGGAGGGCACGAACACCGGATTCAGGCCGTTAGCGCGGCCATTATTCACGTCGAAACCGGCCCATTTCAACGCAAATCTACAATCCAACAACAACCACAGCAAATCATAGATTCGCCCGACCGCATAATAATCTAATGACACTAAACTGCTTAATAAGTTCAACATAAAGCCAGTTAATCTCGATTTAATTAGAACTTCCGAGGAGCGCACCTATCTGTTTTGGTTTCTGGATCCCAAGATTTATTCCGGACCAGAATGAAATACGTATCAGCAAATTGTGTGAAGTTGGATTGCTGTCCGCCAATAAACTCTCGGTAAGATTACCTGACCTCTCGGTCCGAATCGTTTACATATATTATCCAAGTATTGATTCGGACCAATACGATAAATTGAAAACGCGCCGCCACTTTTTCACTGTCTAAATGGATAGGCCTCGAGGGTCCGATCGCGGCCCAGAGTGCATTTCCAGATCAAGTCCGCTCAAAATAATATCATTCCGAAAATTCCAACACGTCAAAGAATAAAACACCATCGTCTCACACATTATTCATAAAACTTGCACTTGCAACAAATCATTTCTGACCTCATCATATGGCTTAACAAAAGCTGAACGACGAGATACGGGATTTCAGCCGTGTAAGTTCATGAGTTCACCACTCGTGGCCAAGGCGCTACTGCTCTTCTATAATTCACTCCAGACACTTAAAATACATGCATTTATAGACAAAGACTGTGCAAACCCTTGAAGATCCAATTTACTAATACCACTAAAAATAGCTTCGCTGATTGAAATTATATTAGCAATAGAAGATAAACTTTGAACCTAAATTTTTAAACTTCGACTTTTAAAAGTGCCACAATTTACCTGTACCATAATTCTCACCTAATTTTTGTAAGAAGAGATCAGAAAATTTAACGAATTTGGCGTTAGGTTGCAACTTTACAACCTGAGCCATTCGAGAAGAGGGTAAATACCTACCAAAAATGTTGCAGCTTTCGAAGCTTTCCGTATTGCGCTTGCAGAAATTTCTACCTTTTAATTTTATTAAAAAACGAATCCGTTTTATAGTTTTTCTATTATTTAAATCGTTTTAATATTCAATTGGCTAGGCTTTAAGTTTGAAGTAAAATTTTGCCTAGAACAACCTGTCTATGTCTATAAGAAATTGTATATTATGTATGGTTTCTTAATTCGACTGAAACTAGTTTTTGGACCAATAGAATAAAAAACCAGTTGTCGCTTCCGTGAAATTGAGTTTTCCTGACATATAGGTTATTTGATACTACATATATTTGATTTATCACTTCTTCGCTCTAAAATATTGTGTTTCAAGCGCTGGGTATAGTTTTTTATCCTTTAGAATATTTTAACATAAATCATAAATATGCAAGACCAAAAAACATGAATCCCAATTAAAGAAACTAACTAATAGATCTTATTGTAAGAACCGTGGGAACTATTGTGTTTAGCAATAATGTAAAGCACTGACTTGAGCAAATGATACAGTATGACTAAATAAATTAGTGATATCGTTGGCTTGATCCTGTGAAATCGATTTCGAATCAGGAACAAGTGGTAGTTGTCTTGGATCCAAGAAGCACAGACTGTACGCAAATTTTGATTAGGAATTTAGTGGAAGCACCGAAAATTTAGAATAAAGGTCGGGGTGACAAAAGGATTAATCTGATGAAACAGTTCGACGTGTTCTCCGCAAAACGTATTTAGAATAAATCTGTAGGAACGTACACTCCAAAACAAATTAATTCGGAACATGCTTTGGGGTTTAATTGAGAAAACTAAGGAAGAAGTGGAGCTTGAGAAGCACAAAATAGATTTAAAGAAGCTGAACAGAATTTTACGTGTTTTTCGTTCAAGGGTGGATTATTTGCTTAAATGCTTTATTAAACCGACATAATTTAGGCGAAAGGGTTTGTTCTTGGTGCAGGTGTGTTCGAAAAAATTGTTTTAAAAAATTAGCAAAGTTAAAAAGCTTTGTCTCTCGATTCGATTAAAATTCACGCCTCATCCTTAATGAGCCATAACTCGATTAATTTTGTGTAATACCGCCTCCCCACCTGCACCACTCCAATTAAATTTGTCAGTTTGCGCAGGTTAAATTAATCCTCAAATTATAATAAATAATATCTGATGATGCAGTGAAATTACACTTGGGGTCCTGGGTTTGCCTCAGTTCACGATCTTATTATATGGAACGGTACACAATACCACAGTGTATTGCAGCCTGTTTCATAAATCATGGCGACAATTAAATCAGTTAGACTATGGTTAAACGCCGTCAACTTTAGCCGGGTCACCTGGACTATAAGCTATACATCACCAACGAGGAGAACCCCTGCGTTGGCTGAAGGGAGATGAGCAGGGTTCCGCTTCACGTTATTGTCACAATGCAGCCTTTCAACGCAAAATGAATACGCAACTTCTTTTCTACACGAGCCGAAATAAATCTCGAATTAAATTTGTCACCAAATCGACTCGAGCAATAATTACGACAACAAATATCGGCCAAACAGCAGCAGTTTGTCTACTGAAAATAATATTTGTGTTTAATTTTGTTCCTAATCGAGAAACACAATAACGAAGAAGAGGAAAATTATTAAACACTTGATAAGAATTATGCAAATTTGCTAAATCGTTACTTTATGCTTCATTTCATCCCCAGCTACAACAAAATGTTAAATTTCTGTCTGAGAGGCTTTCAGAGAAGTGACTGTGGTATTAAATTTTTTTCAGACTTAAAATTAACAAAATCTAATTTTTGTTTTTTGGGAGGTTTTACACTTGTCAGCTACATTTGAGGATTGTAAAAGCCGTCCTCACCGTTTTCAACAATGAAATATGTATAAATATACCTTGCATACTGTAAAAAATTCTCATTATTTTAATGTTAATTACTTACAATAATAAAAACATATGTTGCAATTGTATAAACAAATTATTATTTTAATTTGAGTCAATTTACTATTTCACCATTTCATAACTTATTCCGTACAGCAGGCAACCAACAAAACACTAGCGTACCAAATATTATACAGTTCTGATAAATGTTCATTGTAAACGATTAATATCATAATTAAAACCAATGTATTAAACTTATGTATTTTTCCATGTATTAGTATGTACAAAAAAATATGAAAAAAAAAGATTTAGAGTCGGTTTACAGACACCTCATTCAGTTAACTGCAATCAAACAAAGATTAACTGATTTCGTGACCAAATTTAACCAGTCTGATGCTGTGACTCGCAGGCTAAGCCCAAATTAAATTTTAACAACAAATTTATTTTTTAAATCTTTTTCTTTAGATCAGTGTCGGGCATAAACGCAATCATCATTCATAATTATAATTAAATACAAACCATATCATTCAAAATGCAACATTTTGTAATAGATTACTGAAATAATTTGTATTTACTAGTATTTTATCGTAATCAATAAATGTGTAGCTAATTACAAATTAATCTAATTATATAGTGATTTATTGCTTGTATTTCTGAACTATAATTGCCTGTAATTGTCTTCAAATAGTCACTTCTCCAATTGTTTGTGGCATTTGTAAGATTTTGAAATTTAGATTGTAGATATAATTAAATAATTTTGTTTTTCATTTATTATTATTATTATTATTGGAAAAAAATAAAAAATTATGAGAGACGTTAATTCAAAATCTTCTAACCGTGCCAAGGTGGCAGTTTGATAAGGAAGGTAAGCGCCCGCATGAATTTGGCGTTCCCTAAATTAGAGTAAGAACCCGGGCAGTGACGGGCCGAATTTAGTGAATGCAATGTGGACTGCAAGCCCACCCGTGCGGGTAATGTCAGTCACTAACACAGCGGGATTCCACACCTACCCCACATGAACTCAGCTGTCCGAACATGTAGTCTATTCTGACAAAACAGAACTATTTCAAGTATGCGCCAGATGTTGTTATTCTCAAACAATATTTATTAATAAAATATAAAAAGTTACTCGTGTACGTGATCATTTCAGGTCCGAAACCCGATATGTTTATAGGAGAGCACAATTAAACTGTCAAAGAATTTTTGATCTGGTCAATAAATTACTTAAGTTGTTTCCAAGTTCCAACAGAAAAGTTTGGATAATGAATAAATATTGCAACTCTCTTTTGGCCTCTTCCAGACGACGGGCAATTCCGTATCGCAATCAGTTCTCATTTCAGCACCAAAAACCTTTAGTAAATCATACGAAAAATGCAACGACACGAGATACGGAAGCGAAAGTATATGTACTCATACACAAACTTCTCCTTTTCAGGTGAGGAGCACTCATAAATCACACTAGTCACAAGGGTACAGCTCACTTCGATTGAGTTGAAATCCCTTAATAGCCCTAAATGGTCACATTTGCAATTGTCCCGTTTCATAGATATACGGCCGAAGCGACTTGAGATCCCTATCTTTCTAACTTAAATAGATTCATGGCTGTGTTTAGTGTCAGGTAGATGTTGTGACAGCCGCTGTTCCCTGCAATGATTATTAATTCCTCACCCAGAAATGCGAAAAGAACCGAAATTTAATCGATACAAAGCGCCACAGCCTCGACGAATTCTTGTTTAAAAATTTACTACCTTCGCTCCACCACCCTATACTAGCTCAAAATAATAGAACCGGCCATAAACATGTCAGAAGGCAATTGTTATACCGACACCCACTGTGATTTTAGTGGTCGGCAATTCGGGGATGAGGGTACCCCCAAGGCCCGATTTCATAACTACTGGAAAATAACCACAAAATCGGAAAAGAAACACGTCAAAATGCCCAATAAATTACTTTTTTTTTAATAATATGTATAACAACTTAACAAACTTAATTGGCGCAGTCAGTAGGATTCGCAAAATAATGCCATATTTCTTGTCCAAAAGATGTAGAGGATGCTTTCATTTTTGATTCTGCATTTTATTATAAAACGAACGCAAAAAACAAGTATTAAGACATTTAACAGCTCCGTTCTACGGACAGACTGAATAGCACTCGTGATTATCTGTCGTCTACGATGTAGAATTGTACGAAATGGAGACTCAGTTACAACAATTGTCGTCTTTGCAATGGTTTTCCAACACAATAAACTGCAATAAACTTCTTAGAATGCGCGTAATTACTGCGCTACAGGTAACATAAAGTGTTCCGTATTTCTTACAATATAATGTAATGAAATGGTTCTCAGAACAGTGCAGATACAGACACGTTTGGCCGATGATTATGACAGAATTAGGCAGTGTATAACTTCGTCAATTTCAGCAATCACGACGAAATAAAAAGATAAAACATTCCATGAAATAGATTTTTATACTGGTCATTAATCAAGTCCGAAACGTTGCTTTTCCACTTAGCTTGTATCGATTAGCAGTTTTCAGTATTTGTTTTTGCGGCAAAAACATACTTTCAAATAAATCTTAATTACAACAAAGCATTAGTTTGCCCCCCGTTGTACGTACATTTATTAAACGTATCGTAACAGACATCAATTTATCACAAACACGCGAAAAAACTGAAAGAAAACATCGATGGCATCGAAAACAAGTTAACGACATTATTAATCGTTCTTATCCCTTCACTGACATCACTGACAGCCATTCTTTCCCAACCAGTTCTGATTGAACAATACCGAATGACTGGCATATGCTTATCATATTTCCGGAAAAACGATTTATAACTTCATGATCATCAGCCACGACACAATATGCATATAAGCCACGGTGTTACTATTTTATAAATTAATCAGACGTAGAGCTCTTTTGCTTCCTCCTTATTATCCCGACTGTGGTTGTTTGAGGTAAAAAAATGTCAATTTGTCTGACCCAGATTTAGACCCGCTTTTCTTTGTATGTATTTACGTGATAAGGCTCGAAAGCCCTATGGAAATCCTGGAGAATTTAATATTTACGTTTTTGAGTGACCCTTTAGAACCCATTTTATTATAATTGGAACAGGCTACAAGCATTAAACTCTTGCACTAAACTTTTCCCTTAGAAACTTCGCAGTATAAATATGAAACAGTTTTATAAAAACACTTTTCGCATAAAGTAGTTCAGACACATTGCGGCAATTCCATCATGCGATAAAGTTTGTAACGTTTAATCTTTTAAAATTCTTTATGTTCAATAGTAATTTGGACGGAAGGTTCGAAGTAGTAAACCGACTTTTAAATTCATATTACTTTCGAATTGCATAACAAAGTGCTGACAATCGTTAGATTTATAGTAATATATAATAGTTAATAGTTTTAATTAAAAGGATCAACCTCACTTCTGAAGCAATTAGGAAGACAAACCCTCATTTTAAACGAAACTTTGTTTGCGAATATCGTCGAACAACTTGGCTAATTAAAATTGTTCTGCTAATTGCGCCTTTTCTCTTATACGAATTTAGTCCTTTACTTTCTCTTTGTTTGAAATATTCATAATTGGCCCAAGAACAAGTTTCCTTTTATTGACATTACTCAAACTCCGTCCGCCTATGTGATGTCAAAAAGTTCTCATTAGGCTTTTATGCGGCAAGTATTCCTTTCCTCTTTAAGAATTTAAAGACTAACGATTGCCATAAAAACACATTCTTGCAAAAAGAGTTCCTCTACAGTTGATGATTTCCATACTAATTAGCACTTCCAGGAGTGATTTAATGACGTCGTCCCGAGTGCTGGTCAGAACGGTAATTATGACCGTAATTGGGGAAACGCTTCTTCACGCCTTGAGTTCCCTGTGACCGATGGTTATTACCCTGTTGGGTGGACCCTCCGAAAGCGCCCCAACGTCTGATAAGCAGCCTTGGATATATTGGAGTGATTCATTCCCTTTATTGGTTTTCACACTCGTCATTCTACACCACAAGTGCAATTAATAAGGAATAAAAGATCCTGACAGACCCTTGCGCGCAAATTAATTTTTAATTGCCAAGAAAAACGTTCCCCAAAAAAACAATTTGTACCTAAACTTGGATTTGCTAAACAAAAGTTAATTTATTAGATATTATCTGTTACTAAATTATGTTATTAAAAATTTACCGAGTAAAATACTTCCATAAACTTAGTCACGCACTGTTGATGAAATAATGTAATAAATAGTTCCGCCCCCAACTTTTGTTAGAAAGTCTCGAAATTATTAATTTTTAAATACTACATTGTGCCAGACCCAGAATAAAAACAACGTAACTACACACTTCATAATAATTCTATCAACGTAAATAAGGGGAAGTTTTCCCATTTTCGTAAACTCAACTTTGCATAAGATAAGACAATAAATAATTCAATAATGACATAGTGTAATTAGCGGTAATAGTTATCGTTAAATTCAATCATTTTGCGCCTTGTTTCCAAATAATCTATAACCCTGGAATAAATCTCCAGGGCCAACTTCCCTAACAATCGATTTATGCAAGATAGGGCTCATATGATTTATTTGCACATTTGTAGGATAAATAATCCAAAATTTGTACTCTTCTAGAACACAGATTCAGAGTAAACGTATTTGTGAATTTGTGAATTATCAGAAAAATGTTCCAGTCTCGAAGTTTTAAAACTCCGAAATGGAGTTTTTGCACAAATGCGTTGCTACAGCTCAGCACATTGGCTTGTTTGCAGCTCAGTTCACTCTTCCAGCCCGCAACATTAAAACAGATGCTTATTTTACCGTAAAACATCTAAAAGCAATCAAAAACGCGTCAGTCGGTCAAACCTTTTACCAATTTTTGTGTTTGATCACGGCAGAGAAGCAGCTAGCGAGGTGAACTGACCCGAAAGCGAACTAACCCTAGCAGGGATGGTCTGGGGGTGACAACACCTGTGCACTTCCGGTGAGGATCGCCCTTCTGCCCCAAAGGGACGCTGACTCACGGACGGATAAGCCCGGGGCTGAGCCCTGCAGTGGGGATTTTTTGGCCACGTCAAACGCCTCCAAATGTCACATAGACATTTTCGATAAACTTTTTATTTCTTACCAAATTACAGTTCAATGGAACAAGAGTCGGGCGAGATGGAGGATGAGGATTTAGTGGTCATACTAATCGTGCTGTTTTTTATTTTTATTTTTATGCTACCCTTTATAATGTTTCTGCACCCTAACGTAGGAATCGAAATTTTGTTACTGTTTCTCTTGATTATGATAGTATTTTTGGAGCCTGCTGTAATATTATCGCCTCCCCAAACTAGATTTCTCCTTTGTGGCATATTAAATAATTGTCAATTGATATAATTATTAAAAATTTGTTGCTTAAACTAGTGTTTATTTAAAATTGTCCCGGCGCATCCACCAAAATTGCCGACCGCCCAATTAATATTTTCGTGGAAAAGCCGCTAATGGCGGTTTTATTTCGTTAAAACTCATTATGAGCACAAAATGTATAAACAGTTTTATTAAATCAGATTTTCCTAAGCCCTTCCTAATTAAAATTATAAGAAATGAAATAAAGAGGAGTTGAATAATCGATTCAAGTCATTACGAAGGTATATAATTAAAATATCTTTCAAGCATTCAATGTCCCAATTAAACGCCGTCTTCATCAAATAACTTTATTCCTCTTTCTGCACCCAACTCAACCCTTGAGCCGCGTCATTTATTGCATTGCTCCGAACGAGGTCTAAAAACTATGTTTGAAATTTAATACAAATTTTGATACAATATATAAATACGTCTGCTCGCCCCAAGTGAGCTATTTGCTCCTATTACACACAAAGTAACTTTGGAAAGTAATTAAATTTTCAGCGTATGTTTAAACTGAATACTTCTGGCTCAAGTTTGTACGTATTTGTCTAAACAGACCTGGGGTTGTGTGTGGCGGAATGAATGAAGATTAAAGACTTTGCAGCACTATTTGATCGTCTTTGAATAATTTTGCAAAAAGTTGTTTTTTGTTACGGAGTTATGCAGAGCAGCGCAACATGGCAGACTGAATTTGAGCATTTCTTTGTGCAAAGCCCAGGATGACAGTGAAGATGAAAGCCACATCATCCCTGTGAAAGTTTCAGCAGGTCAGTCCAAGGCTTGCAGACATCGCCCGCTTGAAGGACTTTATCGCATGGAGTTGACAAGCCGAGACCGAGGAGAGAGCTTGATGACAGCAGTCGCCTGCGGCGTAAGATGTACGCAGGATGCGTGATGCCGACTCTGCGTGCGTGTCTTGCATTCAACAACACCGATTCACTAAAAAATATGTGCACGAACGAGCCACCTCACGACGTGTAGCACATCCTTAATCTGCCCACTAAAGAGGGATTATCTCGTTTAATAAATAAAATTAATAAAGAATCACACCGACCACGTTCCTTACAGTATTATTAAAAAACCTTTTCTGGCAAATCCCAGCTTTTTAGAAAGGCATGAAAAAACTTTGGCACACTGTGCCCAACTATAACAAAAGTTATCTTAATAATTTAATTATGACAAGTATATGCAAAACCGCTACGTGGGACCCTTATAACTAAGCGGTTTAAAATTTATCTAATAAGAGGCTTGCGTGAAAATCAACGTCATCTTTTAGAGCACTCCAACTCGGCAAAGTTTCACTTTAGAGTAGCAAAAACTATCATGTAACAAACCATAAATAGTTGCTTTTATGTTAATAGGTCTAATGTTTCACTTGCCGGGCTGGATTTAACGCATAAAAATTTCACCAAACTTGGGCATGTTATGGATTGAAGGCTAAGTGCAGTTTGATTGCCCTGAAGAAACTACTCGCGAAAGCGATAAATTAACTTGGGATTACACGAAAACATTTGCACTAGCAATAAAACTCTGAAATACAAAAAGGAAACGAACTCATAAAATTATACTAATGGTCTGCTCTCTAACACAAAACAAGTTTTAATCGGACCGTAACCTGAGCCGCTTGGGGTTGGCGAGATAATTTTAGACCAAACTGGGGGGAAAATAAATTACTCAACATTGCCATCAGTTTGAACTGCCATTCATCAATTATTTTCGTTTATTAAGAATGGCGAGCACTCGCTATGTTTGTTTTGTTCAATTTTTACGAGGATAATGCATAAATTGTTAAGAGGACCTACGAAGTAACAGGGACGCAATATTTGCGTTTTAATTAATTAATGCGTATCCAAAAAAGGTTAGGAATTATCCGAACAAATGATTCATTCAGTGTGGTATATTTCATCTTAATAAAGCCAGTCGAGTAGGTACAAACAAGCATCATAAATTACACAACAGCTTATTCAAACAATTGTTATACTAACTTTCCACATGCCGTATGAAGACCTTAAACTAATTGGATGTAAAATAGTTAGAGACCCCGGTCTGTGAAGGTTCCTTAACTCATGCTAAATGTAACACACAAAGCAGTATGTATTTAGCCTTCTGTCACCTTCACACGAATTGTTTCCCATTTTCTCCACCTCTTTGTAACTCTTGACAAATGTCGGGCTACGAAATAAACGACTTGTCAACCAAATAGATCAATCTATTGCGAAGATCTATTGTCTTTTCGCACTCCCGTGGTATTATTTTCGTCTTGAGTTAGCAACAAACTTGCAGACTTTTACCAACTTTTTAGACAAAAGGTGGCACAAAATAAAAACAATCTTGCTGCGAGTTTGCAAAAATGTACATGTTGTTTCACACATGCTTGCTCTGCTTTAAATTTTTCAGTTATTGCTTAGATAATTTCTTAATAAATCAACAGTTGTGAAGTCAACAATTCCTGCCGTCCGGCCTATCGTCCATTTTCTTAATTTTTTTAATAAAAACGGATATTTGATGATTTTGGACTGGGTTTATCAAAAAATTTTTCAGCAACGTTTCAATTTTGTTGAATTTTTTACTAAGCCTGCCAAAATCCCCAAATAATTTTTTTATGCAAAAAATGACAGTTTCAACAAAATTTTGCCAATGACGAAAAAGTTCAGCATTCTACAAGCAAAGAATTAATTGGAAGCTTTTTAATCGCTATTTTGTATTTGAAAATTTTCTTTTGGGCAAAATGAAACTATTTTAACAAAGTGACAATCAGAATCAGAAGAAATAAGAGACCATAAAGACCAATAGCCACAAACATTATCAAAAACTTTCTGCTTTAAAATATCAAGAAATTAATAATTGTTTTCGAGATATAGCTTGATTAATAGTTAAAAATAAAATAAAATAAAAATTTTTAGAAAATTGTAGGCATACCATGGCTGCATAGAACAATAAAAACACTCGAGTCTTGAAGTGTTTTTATTAAAATGTAGTAATGTTTAATTAACTATCTACCAAACAAAATAAATAAATAAAATTAAAACTACAAGTTCTGAGTAAAAGTTGTTTATTCAGTATTTTTAATAGGTAGGTATAATATTAAATTTTTATAATAACAGCCAGCATAGTTCTTTAACGACTTTTCCTTAAAAACCACTCATCATACGACATCAAGAAAATCTAAAATTGGTTCGATTCCGAAATTTTCAGTCCGGTTTTTTGATTATAATTTCAATTTTAAAAGATTTTAACCAAACAATTAAAAATGATTCAGTGTCATTTGTCGCTCGTGACAGTCCCGGCAATTATGTCGAAACTTTTCGTCCGTTTATCCACCACCGCGGCACTAAATCGCGTTTCAGTTCGAAAATTTGGCCACATTCCAATAGTGGTGGAACAATCTGGGCGAGGCGATCGCGCTTACGATATCTATTCGAGATTACTCCGCGAAAGAATCATTTGCTTAATGGGCCCAATCACGGATTACACCAGTTCTGTTATAATAGCGCAGCTCTTATTCCTGCAAGCGGAGTCGGCCAGCAAGCCCATCCACATGTACATCAACTCACCTGGGGGTGTCATTACTTCCGGTTTAGGGATTTATGACACCATGCAGTACATCCTGCCGCCCGTTGCCACTTGGTGCGTGGGTCAAGCTTGCAGCATGGCGTCGTTAATTCTGGCAGCAGGAGCAAAGGGGATGAGACATTCCCTCCCAAACTCACGAATTATGATCCATCAGCCTTCAGGAGGCGCCTCGGGCCAGGCTACCGATATCAAAATTCAAGCCGAAGAGATTTTAAAAATGAAAAAGCAGATCAATTGCCTGTATGTTAAACATACAGAAACTGCGTTGGAACGCGTCGAGCAAAGTGTAGAACGCGACAACTTTATGAGCCCGAGCGAAGCGTTAGAATTTGGGATTATTGATAAAGTATTAACAAGTCCTCCGAAAACAAAGCACGTCCTCGAACTTAACAACACTTTACCTAAGAGAGTTGACACATTTAATCAATCTGTTTCCAACCAGACTGCCAACTGATTATACCGCTTTATCATTCTCTATACTGTAGACAGTGTAATATATCCCATCAAATCACTGGTTTATTGGTACATTTTCTTCGCAGATCGGATTAAAACTCCCCTGACTGACACGTTCCGTTTCCGGTCTTAACTACATCTATACATTTTCACTGAAGTAAGACTAACGAGCTGCAAGCGTGGAAATTTGCAGGCTGGGGGAACATTTAGTGTCATTTTAGCCCTCCTGAACAATGAAATTTATAATAGAACTAATCACTGTATAGCGTGTGGCACGTGACCCTAGACGAACCCACATGGAGAAAACTCAGACCCCCTTTCGGTTACTTAACTCACAAACGACTCAAAGTTTGCAGATTAAACGAATTGTAATGATTGCTTACGTCACAACTTCGCTAAAAGTCAAAAAACAGGGGGCGAACTTGCAAAGTCGGGAGATTTTAAAGACATCAGCGTGAAAGTGGCTTCACAAACACTATAAAAACTCCCAAACTATTTCATTATCCTTCATACGCGAAATTAATAGACAACTTTGTAGAACTGAGTGTTTCTTCAAGATAATTTGTTAAAGACAGGTCGGGCAAGAAACGCTATTAATTTCCTTTGGTGCGGTGAGTTCGCGCCGATTCCTATCGGCTTTAAAGTTTTAAGAAAGAATGGAAATGGCACTTTGGTTTTGTATTGCCCAAGATGAAAACAATCGAATAAACAGGATTTAAAAATAGATAGCGTGCCCATAAATCTTTATCTTTGAGCTTTGGGTTGTTAGGGGAAATGAAAAAGAATGAGAACTCAACATTTGTAGCGTCCTGTCCACAGGAAAAGGGCGCTTGCTCCACCGATCCGTTTTTTAATCAAATTAATTTACATTTTTGTTCCAACATCTATTTTTTCGTCAGGTGAAACACTGCTGTTATTTACGGTCCAGAGTTAACACAATACTGGAATTTAATGCCGTGTAGGTTCGACAGAATCTATTTCCTGTGGAAGATGCTATTGGCAATTCAAATGTGGAATTACCTATTTGCAAGGTGAAGCGAACTTGGAGTATTATGCAGGCAATTCCTCCGGGTGCTCCTTAAATCCGGCCGAATCCTCCGGTGTGTCCTGTACGAAAATATCCGATCGAAACATCAATTTCTATTAGTTTTATGGGTTTCGAAAGTTTTCACCGCAAAAATGATAACCCGATTTAATGCGGTTTATAACATGATAAAATCCGGCGCAAAGACACGCAAATGTGCATGTAAAGGCGAATCTCGCTACATTATTAAAATGCTTTTCAATTTAGACGTATCAATTACGGATACCTAACATAGCATTACGTCGATGTTGGGCAAAACGATTTCATTAAAATAACGATTAATCGATTCCATTTCTTCAAATACGCCACGAAGACGCCGCTAGTTGCTTGAATAATGCAAAACTGTTATTTTTTTATCCAAAATACTTTTATGGTTCTAAAAGTACAAGGTTGCCTGAGGACTTTTTAAATAAAAGACCTAAAAATTTCAGGATCTTGTTGCTTTCCTATAGGCGCTGTATGATTTATGGGCCGTTAGTTAAACATACCTCGAAAGTGTGCAGTAAAGGTAAATCTTAAAGTTGTAACGTTACAAACTGTAACTTCCCAAGATAACTTTTAACTAGTTTTACCTGCATCGTCGATGCCGTAAGGTCTCGCTGCACCTAACAAAGTTTAACATCGTTAAATAAGTTGTTCAGATGCAACCGGTTTAACGCATATGTTCTTTCTGTAGAATCCTCAAATTTGCATAAAACTATCGTTAAGGAAGCAAACTCTTTTAATCAAGCCCGAAAAGCCAATAATGTTTTAATTAAAAAATGTGCAGAAGCTCGGTTATATTGACTGGATCACACATAAAATTTGATAAATGTCATAAAGTCGGAAATATGGGCAAAATTAATTTATTGTTTTAGTGATTAATGGGAGAATCATAGTGTTCTACATTCCAGGTTTGGTCGCTAGTTTGGCTGCATATTTATTGCATAATGAATTACACACATTTATCATTCGAGCAGGGAGAAGGTCATTTTTACAAATTACTTCATTATTTATTCGAGGTAATTTTTTAAGTGTTAGTGAAGCCATTTTTTACACAAACTGTAATGCTTAACATTATGGTAATTAAATTGGTTTAGCTCACGTCAAACAGGCGTGTGAAATTATGATTAGCATACTTTATGGCTCTCTGAAATTTTTCATAATCAAACATCCATTTTGCGCCCGGAGTTGCCTGATGACAGGTATACGTTGGTGATTTTGCTAATTAATTAAATCAAACGCGTAATTATATTATCGACTGTCCTTTAGATAATTAATTTATTTTGCAAAGGGAATACGCCGTACGTTTCATCACAATTTCAGTTAAATCCACACAGTTAAAAATCGCCAAACAACCCACATGTAAATGTGATTTCTCCACCAAGCAAGTCTCACATCGAATGCTGTAATGCGGATCAAATGGGGATTATTTCATACAAAGCGATTTTCCAGAGACCCTGTGCGCCAATTATTCAAGGCAGATGTGTGTACACTCGTAGAAAATAGGAATCGACATCGTAAATTCTAGTAATTGCTACAGCTAAACCATTTACTAAACTAAATTGTTATGGCGTGCGACTGGAATAATTCCTTCGACTTTTTTGCATCAGATTCAATTGGACCATAAATAACATAATTTTCACCAAAACAAACAAACCTTATTTTGCAGCATAATTTCCCAGCAAATGTAAAAATTTAAATATTTCCTGTTGTTAATTTTTTTATTAAATAATAAAGCCCCCTACAGGATACTAAACACTCTTAATTAATTAAGCTTTGCTTTCTCATATCAACGACATGTTTTTCCCCAACGTCGTTCGAGGAGCTTAACAATGCATGGGTTTAAATTTGATGAAAATCAATATAATCACCGGTAAACATAGCCCATTGTTTGACTTGGTATAATTTAAAACAAACAGCGTTAGTTTTGGCGACTTGTCCAGCGTCTTGAATTACAGTCAATCCAATTACTAAACAATCCATTAAGGCGGAAAGGGCATTATCCCGTTCGAAGAGGGAATATTTGTCGGTCAGGACAAGGACTTTAGTTCGTCTGTACTTAATGCGACCACGCGGCTGCTCTAATCCTGCTTAACACTTTCGTGGGGCTCCCGGCGGGCCACATCTGCGCCCCCGTCTTATTTATACGGCCGCCACCGCAAAACCATCCTCTCACTGTTTGGACAACGCCATGGTTGCAGTCGCCCTATTTGAGTTTCGGTTTAATTTACCATTAATCAAAATTTACCATTTGGGCAAACGCCCAAGTTTCCCAGATTGATATTTCTAAATAATTGAAGTGCGTTGGTGAATAAAAAACGTTTTTCGTGTTGAAAAAGTTTATTCCAAGTCGATTAAAACGTCGTTATCGCTAACTACGCTGCCTTCCTTGATGTAAACCGTTTTAATTTTGCCCGAAGTGAGTGCAATTATGGAATTTTGCATCTTCATGGCCTCTGTAATCAATGGATTATTGGAGCAGAAGATGCAATCAAAACACTAATCTCACCAATTGTACACAACTCTTGGCCCTCGGTTATACAATCGCCTTCTTTGCAAGATAAACTTTTAATTAAACCTGGCATCGGGGATTTAATTGTTTTAGATATATCTGGCTGAAGTTCTTGGGGCATTAGGTGTAACAAATCCGCCGCTTTCTTGGGAATTATATTTAAATCGTAGGTAGTTCCAAGGTAGGAGATTTTGTAATCACCGCTAGGGTTTTTAGAAATCAATTGCACAACAGCTTGCTCTCCATTTAATTTAATTTCTGTCACCGGTTCGGCTAAATTTAAACCCATTTTATTTATTTTGTACACTTTGGAATCGTTGATCTCTATTTCGAAAAAATCACATCGCTCGGAAATGCGTACAGTGTGAGTGTCGCGATTCAGTTTTACAACAACATTCCACTCGTTTTGTTGGGTGGGATTATTCACCCGATTTCTCGAGTCATTCCTCACGTAAAACGCTGAGGCTATAGCAAGTAGTTGATTTTTTTCGCGCAAATTAAGCTCATGTCCGCCAAAGCCGTTCGGATACGCTTCCGATAAGAAATTTGTGTTTATGTCCCCGATTGCGAAACGTTCATGCGACAGGATGCTCCGCAAAAGTGGCACATTGTGCGTAACTCCTCTCACAACGTAATAATCAAGTGCTTGTGTGCTTTTTTTGATGGCTTCTTGTCGATCTTTCCCAAAACATATTAGTTTGCAGATCATTGAGTCGTAATAGAAAGTGATTTCGCTGCCTTCTTCAACACCACTATCACATCTTATTCCCTGAACCCTATTCGGCTCTCTATATTTAAAAAGTTTTCCAATACTCGGGGAACCCAGGTTTTTGTAAGGATCCTCGGCGTAAATTCGACATTCAATGGCGTGTCCGTTAATTTTTACGTCTTCTTGAGTTACATCGAGTGGATATCCTTGGGCGATTCGAATCATTTGTTGCACTATGTCAACCCCTGTTATCGCCTCGGTGACGGGATGTTCCACTTGTAGTCTTGTGTTCATTTCCAGGAAATAAAACGCGCGATTCTTGTCCACTAAAAACTCGACAGTTCCTGCGGAGTGGTAGCCGATGTCGGTGCAAAGCCGCACGGCCTGCTCGCCCATAGCTTTTCGAGTTTCCACGTCCAGAAACGTACTACAACATGTAGTGAATTTTTGGCTCGCTTTAAAAAATTAAAAAATACCTCGGCGCCTCTTCTACAATTTTTTGATTTCTGCGCTGAATGCTGCACTCTCTCTCGTTTAGGTAAACAATCCTCCCGTGTTTATCTCCTAAGACTTGTACTTCAACGTGCCTAGGGCTTTCTATAAGTTTCTCAAGTAAAATACGATTATCTCCGAAGCTAGAAGCGGCTTCTTCAGTTGACATTTGAAAGCCGTTCCTAAAATATGACTCTTACTGTTGTTAAAATTAAAAGATAATATTATCTTACCTTGCATCGTCGTCGTTTCTTGCAATTCTCATTCCTTTGCCACCGCCACCAGCAGATGCCTTTATCATTACCGGATATCCAATTTGCCGAGCTATTTCAACACAGTGTTTAGCATCCCTTATTTCACCGTCGAATCCTGGAATTACGTTAACGCCTGCATTTTGAGCGAGCTTCTTTGATGCTAATTTGTCACCGAGTTTATTAATTACCCCAGCTGGGGGTCCAACGAAAACTATTTTTTCATCCTCCTTTAATTCACACAAGTAACTACACGCAACCACTGGTTATTTGAATTACCAGCAGAGAAACGAAAGACGCGTTCTCGGACAAGAAACCGTAACCCGGGTGCACCGCCTCTGCACCGGTGGATTTAACCGCATCGATGATTTTTTTAATGTTTAAGTAGGATTCGGACGCCAAAGACGGCCCCAAAAATACTGCCTCGTCGGCTAACTTCACATGGGGCTAAATAAAGAGAGTGAAATTAAACGCTTGTTAATTTTTAAGCCCGCGTAATTAATAATTTTACAACCTTCCTTTTTAATCTCTGGACTTAATTAATTAGCGATATTAATTAATAACGTACGAACGTTTTATTAATTTCGGTGATTGTGAGCCCCCGAGGGAAAATGAACACTACATTGCGTTCACTATTTTAATAGTTAATTGTAACATGATTGATTGTTTCAAAAACATGCATCAGATACCCACAGAGAATGCATCAGCTTCAGAGTAAACAGCCACCGTTTTTAAATTCATCTTCTTGGCGGTTTTTATGATTCTGCACGCAATTTCCCCTCTATTGGCCACTAAAATTTTACTAAAACTTTTGGTTGAAGACGCTGGTGTCTTATGGTGCGCAAAATTCCTAAATATTGGAACATTCTGTATCTGCAAACCAATCACCAAATGTTAATTGCACTAATCTCAGGTACATACACTGGGCCCTTGAAGGTAATTTTTAGGAAAACTTTTATAAAATTTCTTTACTGTCATTTTGTAATACTACTAGTAGTCACATGCACTTGATCTTTTTATCTCGTTATTCCAGCGACAGAGTTCGACTAATCAAATTCTGTGCGATAAGCATTACGTAGACTTGACGATGTTTATTATTTTGACCAGTGATTTGTAATTATACAGTGATGATATTACTTGTGGACGAAGGATTCCCTTGAAGGTCCTTGGTGATTGACAACGGGCATGCTATCTTATAAACACGGTTAGGGAGCAATTCCATTTCAGCACGCAATCCTCTACTTATCTTAGCATTTGTCTCAGTTAAAGACACAAACTGCTTCGCATTAGAGAACAATTACAAGAATTATTCATAAGGGTCTTCATAAATTACTCAAATAACTCCATTAGCTGCGCTTCGAAAGAATGGCTCGCTGTATTGCAACCGTCATTTCGATAATTCAAAGAGGGTGTGTAAAGTTTTCTTGATATTCAGACGGGGTACACATTGGAAAGAAGTTGCTGAAATGTCAGGCAACTTCTTTTTAATAGTTTTTCCCCGAATTAATTTGAAAGGCTTGCAGCTTGAAACTTTTGTATCTATCAGCCTTAATCAAGGTTTATTTACACGAGAGTGAATTAGTCGGGATAGACGCGAGTTGTGTAAATTTTGATAAAAGTTGTAAATGAGTTCCATTCACTAATACGTTATTTATATTTTGGAAAAGTAAGAAGTTAAACGTGCGCCAACTTCGTTTTAAAAATTTATCTCGAAAACTTCTTCATATCCTTACTAACAAAAGATTTATATCCACTTAAAAAGTTGGCTTTATCTCTATTAAGACCTCGATTTATACGAATATGCACAAGCCAAGTTTAAAAATGTACGAATCTTGATGAGCTCCTTAATCCGCCAAGTTCCGTGTTAAGTGAAATTGACTTTTTAGATTAAATTCGGTTTTACCACATCTAATTATAAGAGTTTTAGCGCTCGGTTGGGGCACCACTATCTGCTGAAACAAGTCTGTCGACTGTATTTCCCAAATTTAAGTCGGTTTAGTTTATCTGTAAATCCTAGTGGGATTTGATAGAATGAGAAAAGTTTTTAATCCTAGGGAAATGCCGTACATGGAGTTGCATTTCCCTTCATGCGAACATTGATTTTTCCGCTATTTTCCCACCGGCTCGGGCAAATTCTATTAAAAAAGTTGCCTCGAACGACAGCTGGATAATTAACAAAGTATCAGCGTTTAGGTGGTTATGGCTCAGAGTTATCGCAATTACAATAATTTCAGTTATGTAGTTTGACGCACGTCTAGGAGGAAATTAGTAGATATGTGGATGTGGATTATGCAAATACCGTGCCATATATTTGGCGATAGACTCAAAGCTCTAAGCGCTGAAACTTGAAACGCTAAACTTCAATTACGCCAGTTTGTACGTATTTTGATTGCTGTAAGTTTAAAAATCGAGTGTGCCCCTTGTCTGATTAAACTATACAATAGGTTCGACTAGATTAGTGAATAATAACACCCACTCTGAATGTTTGCCACATATGTAACACGTCCTGAAGCCTCGTTTATTAAATCCCGACGTCCATCAGCATTAAAGTGGGGCGCAAAGCGTCAGTCAGTTTCACATTCCATACAATATAGACGTCTGAAAATATTATGCTAATATTTCACTTACCACACACAACAGCCCTTATTGAGCTCGAAACTATATTGATTATTGCATTTATGAAGGGAATTGCTAGAAACATGATATATCGATGTGCTTTATTTATCGAGTTAGAGGTGTATTTTCAAATGGCCTTTTCTCATTTGGCCAAGCTGGTTTAAGCTCAGATATTGTTGACATTTTCTTGTCACGTATCACAGAGAATTACTTTCTTTCGATAGGCGTGGTAAAAGTTGTAAGCTCCCCTTGAGCGAGAGCCGTTAGGAAAGTGACGATTTTCCTTCCGGTAAGGAACTAAAAATTTAATCCCAACAAACACAGTGGGTTGGGGTAATGCTCGTGTGAGCGGAAACATTATTAAATTGACGCAGCGGGGTTTTTATGCACTTTATTCGGTCCTGTTGGGGTTGTCTTCGAGTATGAGGAAAGCACCCTCTCCCCTATTGTTCGCAAAATCTAATGAATTGTCCACCATTGTTGCTTATGGAGAAGTGACAGAAATGGGCATGATTTCGGGCGGTATTACAATGCGGGGTCTCAAATAACAAGGGCTATTGCAATTTGTCCACGAACAAAGGGCCAGTAATCGAAGAAATGTACACGGAATCTAAATATTCAAATGGCTATTTGCACGTTTAAGGAAAAAATCTTGCAAATAAATACAACGGAATATCAGCTTATGAAGCAGCTAACTGAGCTTCAACAGAAGCACGGATATGTAGTTTCATTCGAGAGGAGGATTTTTGACGTTGTGGAAACAAATAAGTAAAAAATGGACGTTTATTATTTACCAATGAATTTATTTATCTATTGATATTTTATTTTAATTTTCCTTCTTCGCCTATTCTTTTTATTTATGTTGTACGTATTGTAGCAACGTTTTCTTTGTACACCAATTAATTTTTATTATAATTACCCCTTATTGTGTGATTTACGGCAAACAGATTGTAGTCTTTCAGACGAACCGATCGGTATCGTAAATATTTTCAGGTCACTCTTGTCAAAACATCTTATTGTGAGAATTAAACACCATTATCTGTTGTAAAACTTTATTGTGTACAAAGAAAAACGTTGCTACAATACGGAGAACTATAACTAAAAAAAGATACAAAATCGGAGAATCTTCTGATTTCAAAAAAATTGTATAGCATAATAAAAATAAAGGCGCTTTAAGCGTTACAATGTCTCGGCGCCAAATCGTTTTAAATTAATTTAAATCCAACCAGTTTACTAATTACTTGGAAAAATGCAGAAATGTTGAGCTTTGCACTCTTAACAGACTAAGAAAAACTGCCGACTAAAATTTTCATGAAAAGATGAGAAAAAAAATATTTAAAATTCCTTATTTTTCAAGATACAAGAAAAACGTTGTAGAAGATAGAAATATAAACCTTTTCATTGCAAATTTGATTCTCTACAACTTTGTTAGTTACACTTTTTTGTATCTTCAACCGTATTCCCAGCGTTTTAATAAATATGCGACGATGTACAAAAAAATACCGCTCAGAATTATCAATTTGCGTTCCACCTTATATTTTTGCGAACGCTGCAAATACAGTTGAAGATCCAAAACAAGTGTAAGGAACAAAATTGTAGAGAATTCAGTTTTCTACAAATAAGTCTGCGACACCATATTTCTATCTTCAACGGTTTAGGTATAAATTACCGTTCCAGTACTTCACCACCGGCAAAATAAAGCAAATCCGTCGCTTGAACGACTTTGGGGCCTAAATGGTTTAAGTTAGAGATATGGTTTCGGAGACTTTTTGGTAGGATATTTAATTCTTTACAATTTTTTTCCTAACATTTTTCTTGCATCTGTAACCGTACTCGAACCGTTTTGAAAAATATGGAGCAGTGTGAAGATTGGTAAAAAGTTTTAAAAAATTTTAAATACTTTACGATAAAACTGCGCTCTCTGGCAACATTAACGGAACTATTAAGAACGGGAAAGTTTTATTTGTACGTGGTTTCGTATCCTAACCTTTCGATATCCGTAGTTTTATGTTACTGTTCGACTTGTTTCAGCAAAATCTCTTGAAATAAGAGATTTTCTGGATCGGGATTTAACAATTTTTTAGCTTGTTTCAAAAAAATCTCGCAAAATAAGTAGCGCTTGTAATGAAATATTTGCGTTTCATCGTAATTTAGTGAGATTAGGCTTGTTTCGAAGAAGTCTTTTGAAAGACGAAAAATAATAAGATTAAAATAAAATTTATTCTCTTCGCGGATCGCAGGTTGGACAGTGATGTTGTGGAAATAGAAAGATGTAGAAATGATAACCCATACTTCTATTTATTTGTTCTTAATACGTTCTTATTAAATGTCTTTAACATTTGAAGTACCTTAGTAACAAAACTCTAAAGACAATATTATTTAATCATTCAACCAATATTTTTAACTTTGAAAACTTGTAATTTTACAAAAAAACGCTTAAAATACTATTCTCTTAGTGCCTGTAGGCACGCGTATTTTTGACTTATCCTCCTGCAAAAGAATTTTTATCGCATGCAATTTGAACCGAGAGACCATAGAAAATTCTCATTTCACCACACGTAAGACGCTCATGGTAGTTTTAATGATAGCAAAAATTATGCCTCCCCGTACATTATTCACGCAATAATACTTTGCAAAAATTCGTCTCTCAATATCCCCGGATGGATCCCCGGACTTTTATAATCCTTCAAAATGCTAGAATTTGTGGCATTTTTGCATCGCAAGAAATCGGGTATTACGTTCAAAATTTATGGATAATGAAAAACGCCTCTACACTGTGATACATTACAATGAATAGGGGTCTGGTTGCCAAGCGGTTGCTATAACAACGATGTTACAAACACCCTGCAGCAAACGAAACTTCATGTTCACAAAGTAAACATTATTTTGTGCATTATTCATTTATTTCAAAAAACTAGAAGTAATGAAATTAAAAATTGCACTGGCTAAAAGCCCGTCGCATTCGGCCGCTGTGACTTGCGTCGGCTGGAGCAGCACGGAGGAGGTCTACTCCATAGGGTAAGAAATCGAAATGCAATCGCACAGTAGCTTAAAGTTCGCTACCAAGCGACGACAACCAACTGCTTTCATGGTCGGTGTCCAACAATCAGTCGAAGAAAGTGGCCCAGCTGGGCAAGGACCTGTTCGCCATCGACATGCAGTTCCTGCCCAGGACCAGCGGCACCTTGAGCAAGCACGGAGATTTGATACTGGTAACCTCAGCCGATGGGAAATTCCACATAATGAACCGCTCGGGCAGAATCGAGCGCAGCGTGGAGGCCCATAAAGGGGCGATCTTAGTGGGGCAATGGGGCAACGACGGGGCAGGGCTGCTGACTGCAGGAGAAGACGGCTGCATCAAGATCTGGTCTCGGAGCGGAATGTTACGATCTATTGTCGTCTCCAGCGATAATTCAGTTTACGGGGCCTCTTGGGCCCCCGACAGTCAAAGCATCGCGTACACTCAGGGCAAATTCATCGTGATAAAACAGCTAGCACCGAACACTAAACCTTTACGGGTAAATATTAATCCGCACAAAGACGAATTAACAACTGTTGTTACAGTGGAAAGCTCATGAAGAATTAGTGCTGTGTTTAGCATGGAGTCCGGCTTCGGAACTTATAGTTTCCGGGGGCGAGGACTGCCAATACAAAGTCTGGGATGGACAAGGACGGCAGTTGTTCTACAGCGGCCCGCACGACAATCACATTACCTCGATTGCTTGGGCCCCAAATGGGGATCTTTTCGCAGTCGGGTCCTATAATACGGTCCGGCTGTGCGACTACTCCGGGGTTAGCACACAAAACATTTCTAAATATTCCAAAAATCGGAATATATTATGTGGTACATCGCCAACTTTTAGACGAAAAATCAATGAGACTTGTTTGGCGATAGTTTTATTTTTTTTCTACAAACCAATTATCGATATTTTAGTATAGAAACTGATAATTAAGTACCCACATATGGACTAAGTGGGCGATAGCCCAAGACGGCAAAAGTATCTCTATAATGGTTAAAAAAATTGCTATAGTAAATAGGTGGCAATTTCATTCAAACAATCGATCAGATTTTTTGTTTTCGTCTAATTTTTTTACTTCTTAAGTTCTTAACTGTTTGGATAATGAATTTTAAGAAGTTGAGTAACGGTAGTAATACAGAATAATGTCTTTGAAAAAAGTCAGAGACAACGTAATATTATTGAAAAAGTGTAAAAATGTTGAAAAACTATAATTTATTAAATAAACACAGAATGATTTTTTTAAAAAATGATATTTTTAGAGCATGTTTGGTGATATTATGATATTACAAAGAACTTTTTCAGGATTTTCAATTTAATTTTCAGAACTTGTGCTGGAACTGGGTTTGCGATTTCATTCAAATAAATTGATTGAAAAAAAGAGGATAATATATACTTGATTTTAGAGAAAATTCGGAGAAAATCAACTGATAAAATAAATTGGTAGAATTTGTTTGATGTTAAAATAACTAGACTTATGTAACTGATGTTGTGGAGCAGTCTATTAAAACAGCAATATCCTTAACATTTTTGAGCAGTTTATGCAGGTGACATTCTTGCATTCTGAAACTAAAAATTTAATTTAAACATAAATTATTCTTACATGGAGAGCTTTACTATCATATTGAGATGTAATGGTTTTAGAAACCATTTAAAGTTTGTATTTATTCATTTTCTAAAACATTTTATGAAAACGTCAATCTCAACGTTAATCGATATACAAGACTAATTTTCCAAAATTGATTGAATCGTTAAAATACTGAGGTTGCACTGCAGAGACTCTGCACGCTAAGAAGAGAGTAATTCAAAAAAATCTTCGGATAGATCAATTTTTATTTTTGTAAATTAATATTACATCCTAGTGCTACATTTTGACGTCATAACTTGTACTGTGGCAACACTTTTAACGTCATTGTTTTTTTGTAAAGAGCGTCATTTATGTTAACTGTTTTTTCTGATCTTTCTGGTAAGTATACATATAAAAAATAAAAAGCAAATGAAAAAATACTAATTTAAAAAAATAATAGATACAAATGATTATTAAAAAAAGACAATACAACTTACAACATGAACAAACACAAATAAAAAGAAAAAGACTCGGAAACAAGATAAAGAAACAAAAAAATACCAAAAGTAAATATTCATCTAATTTGGGGTTATTTAGCTAATTCTTGAAATAGAAATGACTTACTTACTTCAAGAAGTTTCGATAAAAAAATAAGAAACAGCCGAATCAAGTAAGTACGTCACAATTACGTTATTTTAACCAAATTCAAGTTAAACAAAAATAAAAAAAAAAACTCGTAAATAAACTAAAAACTAATTTGAGGAAAATTAATAGCTTTTTAAAAATATCTAACCTATTTGGTCCCCAAAATAAAAAAAGAAAAAGCTCTATCGAATACTAGTGAAAGAAAAGACAAATTAAAATGCCAAAAATTTATATAAATTTTGGGTATTGCCAACATTTTATACATTTTTAAGAGAAAAAAGCGTATTTTTGAAGTACTGAATGCGAATTTGAAGTTTGTAGAGTCAAGCATTTTGGCTTTAGTAAGTGATCTCTATTCAATTTTTCACACAAAAGCAATAATTTCGAAATCAACAAAAAATAAATTGAACAAGCTCTGAGTTTAGTTAACTGTTAAAAAAAATAAAACCCATATAATTTATGCTCCTAAGATCCGTAATTGTAGTGGTCAAGATCTCTCGAAAAACCAACCACGGGCTGCGTTTACAAAATGGCATGGTCTGGAGATGGTACTCAACTAGCGGGTGCTTGTGCTAATGGTCACGTCTTCTTCGCACACATAGTGGAAAGACACGTTCATTACAAAAATTTCACTGCTTCAGTAACCGAACGTAAAGTCGTGACGGTTAGAAATGTTGTGGACGATACTTTCGAACAACTCGAATTACCAGAAAGAGTAATACAATTGGCTCTAAAATACACGCATTTGGTTGCAACAACGCCCACACAATGTTACATTTATAGCACCAATAACTGGAATACACCAGCAATTTTTGACTTGAAGGACGGTTCTGTAATTTTATTACTACTAGCCGAAAAGTATTAAAATACCGGGATTTAATAGCAAATATTAAATTCTAATTTTAGACACATGTTACTGGTTGAAAAAAACACCATCGGCATCTACAATTATCAAGGGAGACTTATTGCTTCGCCCAGATGGCCCAACATGAGATTAGACTCTTTAAGAGCTACTCATATTAGCTTATCGTCCGATACTTTAGTCGTACGAGACTCTATAGACCATAAAAGTACTTTTTTTGTTACACACTGAACATTTGGTTTTAATATCAAAATTTTAGTCGTGCATGTAATTGACTTAAGCAGTGTGAGAAGTACCACAGAATCCACTTCAACGGTTCAACACTTTCTGCCCATTTTACAAGTCGCTCTTGACCAGTGGGGACCACCAAGTGCCCGAATGTTAGCACTGGTGAACAAAACTAAAGACCTATACGTCGTTGCACCAAGAAGTAATAATAAAATATTCCATAAACTAGGTAGTCAAACGCTAAGGTTGCCTCAACTCTGATTACAATTTTGCAGGTAGGAAAACAGAGTCGTTTCAGTGGAATTCAGAAGCAAACATCATTGCAACGATTCAAGATGCACAGTTGGTTGTTTGGTATTGTCCGACTGCTGCTTTTAATTCAACTCTTCTGAAATTATGTTCAATGCAATACGGCGCTCCAGAGCTGGGACGTAATCCGAGAATAAGTGATTTCGTGGGGAATTCGGTGTCAATTCGGAGAGCTGATGGTTCTTTAATCAACGTCCCGATTTCTCCATTCCCTTCAATACTTCATAGGTAGCTAAATGTGTTTCCTTGTCTGATTAATAGTCACTAATTCGGCCTCAGATGTATTCAAGACAACAAATGGAGCGACGCTTTAAATCTATGTAGATCAACAAACGACGAGACTTTGTGGGCATGTCTTGCAGTTTTGACGACTCAGTCCAGTGCCGATGTTATCGACATAGCGGAGGAAGCTTTCGCCAATATTAATCATTTTGATAAAGTGTTTTACATCCAATATGCAAAGAGTTTGACGAACAAAATTCAACAAAAAGCCGCAATTGCCCTCCTTGGTGGGGCGCAGCAAGAAGCTGAGGCAATTCTTTTGCACAATGGGATGGTGTTTCAAGCCATTTACAGCAACATTCAAATGCACAACTGGAGGCGGTAGGAATTATAAGAAAGCGGGCAAAAACTGAGAATAATTTCAGGGCTCTGGATTTGGCAATTAAACACAAAACGCATATTGACACAGTGTTGTTCTTAAGGCAAAAGTATTTAGACTCGTTGGGAAAACCCGAAAGTGATAACAAATTTTCGTCAATGAATGAAACTGTAAGTTGATTCATGGAGTTTTGTTTTTACATTTTGTGGTTTCAGATACAAATAGATGCGGAGAAAGTGCAACAAAAAATTTCAGCCGAACTGCAAAAGTAAATATCACATTGGGTTTTTGTTGTTAAAATAATAAAACGATTAGTTCATTCGTGTTTCTCTTTATTTTTGACGAGCCGCTACAATGATATAAACGGAACAATCAACAAAAATTTGTTACAAATATTAAATTTATTATTTTACACATTTAACTGTTATACAGCAAATGAATTAAATCATTGTTTATTTGCGAGAAGAATGTGTAATTCTTCGAGTAAATATAAATTTGTTTGTGGCAAAAGAATGCGTGAAAATAAATATAGTATTTTCTGCCTCCGGCAAAGGGGTTTAATTTGAATTTTTCATGTTGGAGCAACAACTCTGAAGACTGTTTTTACCGACGAAGTCGTCACAAAAATCAATGAATGAATCGGACAAACCTCTTTGTTTATCACCTTGTAACAATTATTATCACAGAGATTTTTTTTGGTGACGTTTTATCCATTATATTCTTACACAATTATTGTGCCGCTAATTTTATCCAGTTTATTACTTGCTGTTGTTGCAGAGGGACTGCATTAGAAACATAAATAAAATCAGAATCTTTCGGTCTAAAAGTTTTAAATTTGTTGGCTAGTGCGTGTTGTTAGTTAGTGGAGTGGATTTCCAGGAAGAAAATTAGGAAACAATCCGGATTAAAGGGTTAGTGGTCTGCAATACTTTCTTTAAAAAAATCTGTAATATTTCCAACCAATTTAATGAAACAATGCTAAAATTTAATTGTTTTTTGCTTCAGTAAGTCCCTTTAAGAAGATGATGCAATGGCACTTGCTACAAACTATAGCAGAAGATGCCATAAAGGTAAGTGCTTGTATTTTATCAGCAATTAGTTATTAGTATTTGCGTTACATGTAGGTATTTAAAGAAAACTCTGATATTATATTTTACCAATTTATTTAATGCTCAATAATCACAATTATGTATAGACTTAAGTATAAAAAATCACACAACTAGTGAACTCAATCAATTTTCGTCTCGACGATTTTTAGGCAATCCTCATAATGCCCTCGCCGCAACGGGTCCAGCTTGATTAATTCCTTATAGTAATGAACGTTATTTTCAACATGCTCCTTATCCAGCACTGTTATATTCCCTGATAACCAACATTTGGCCATAACAATCCCTAAGAAATTATTAAGAGTCTCAAATAATACAAAACAGCTCATAATTACATTTACAATCAGGCTCCAGTTCTTGCAATTGCTCTAAAGCCTCCAACAACTCATCTTTTTGAGTTTTCCTCAAATTTGGATTGCTTAAAACCCACCTCAAGTAAAACCAAGCACTTGTATCGATTGGATCGGTAAATACGGCATTCTGCACCAAAGTCAGCTCTTTAGCCACGCTTTCGGCGTCTGTCAGAAACTGCAACGTACTTCGGTAATGCCAGGAGGAGTAATTTGAGAAATTTATATTAATTCGTTCGGTTGAAAACGCGATTTCGTCAGTTAAAGTAATGCCAATTTTATTGACTAACAAGCGGCGGAAATCCCAACAATGAACTGCAAAAAACTCAGTTTGTTCTTTCCACGGGTTGTAAAACTACCTACAGTTTCTATCGTCCATGGATAAGTATTTGGTGCACAAATCAAATTCTCGTTGCCAGTTGGGCTTAGGGTGATGGTTTAAGATCCAATAGCGGTGGTGCCAGGAACCGTAAGACTTGGGATTTGAAAGAAGGCACTGTTCAGTCAATCTCAACTCATTCTCGCAAAACTCAATCGATTTCTCATCACCATTCTCCGCATCTGAGTGACTGTTAAATTGTGAAAAACAGAATTTAAGACTTGAAATTAGTTACTTCTCCTTCAGTTCCATTAAAGTTGCTTCTTTACGGTAATTCCACAAAGTGTAAATGTCGGGATTCACACTCAAGAGCTGGCCACTTAAAAGCAACGACGCCGGATCATAATTCTCCTTATTTCTCGTCGACAAGATCTGCTTCATTCCCATGCGATAAGCTACCAGTTTCTTCTGCTGCTCTTTCTGCTTTTGCAGCTTCTGTTCTTCGCTAGTGCGAACTTTGATCCTTCCATGCTGGAAAGGAATCGATTAGCAGTGCCTTTGGACGACCGAATGCTTTACCATTTTTGCGTTAAATTGGAAAATAAAATAAAAAATAAATTTTGGCCACCCAATGACACAAACGTCAAGCGTTTTTAACCTCAAATCCCAGGCGAGTTGTCAAATTGACAGGCTATTTGGCGGTTTTTATGAATTTTGTTCATTTCGTTTCGCTCGATTGAGGCCCCCATGGTGAAGCTGGAGCCATTTAGTCGCGTGTGAAAACTGACTGCGTGTAGGGCGACGCCTGTGGATTATTTTATATCTGAAGGTGTCACCCGTTATTTTAGGAAATTGTTTGGCATTACACCAAGTGGTTCTGCATTGTGTCAATTAAATGAGAAGGAATTTACTGAAATATTTATATTAGCTTACAATTAACTTATAAAAACAAAAATACAATTCAATTTTCGAGAAATGATACAAAATCTGTCAGTTTATACAATTGATCTTCACTACTTGTCTGGCCAGAAGTTTGTGGGGTTGGTCTAACGGGGTGAACCATCCTAGTGTCGGCTTCCACTTGCCAGCCCCTCTCCACACAAGCCGTTGCACAAATGTCTGGGGGCAAGCCCGTCATTGCAGAAACAGTGTCTAATGTTATTGAAGAATACGCTTGTGCTATTAAATCTACTGATCTATTTCTCACTCTGTCTGTAAAACGCAATCATTAGTGGTGTTTAGAGTGATCCAATTAGCAAGAAACCTTGAACTTGTTTCATAATATTCGCCACACCGTCGGACCATGTTACCGCGTTCAGAGCCTTGTAAATCCCCGGGAAGTCCCTCTTCCACATATGCTGGGCCACGGCCCAGATGTTGTTTAGCTCAGGAGTGGACGACTTCACCGAAGCCGGGATGCGTTTCCATAAATATTTTGCATTGCATCTACAACTAGCCTTAGCGGCAATACCGAACCAAAACCGGCGATACTTACAAGTCGTTTTCGTATAAATATATAGCTAGGAGTTGTTCGTAAACTTGAGGTGATGCTATACCGTTCTGTGCCTGAAAAAACGCCAAATTTGTAAAAAATTGGAAGTTTGAGGTTATATCTCTCGATGATGACTCTTACTTCTAACTCTTGCTTCTCTAAGTCTTCTGCTAATTTTTCAATGTTACTAGAAACCATTTTGTGAGGAGTTCTTTATAATTTGGTTTTAACAAATGTCTCGTTTTAAAATCATACACATTTTTTATTTACGAGTGCGAACAACCAACTGACCAAAACCCGACTGCGCCGGAAATGCACGAACGCTGCCGACGCCCGCGAAAAACGTCGCCATTTTTTTTAATTTCAAAAAATTCACAAAAGATCTAATGCCTAATTAGGTAATCACGTTTTCATCGAATTAATTTGAATAATAAAGCCCGAGTTTGTGTTTTATGAATTTATAAAATATCAAACACCACCCACTGTCGTTTCATTCCATGATGATAACCGGTCAATGTAAACCGCCCTTTATATGGACAAAAAATTAAAAAAGTTAAAATTCAAATATATTAATTAAAATAGCAATCTATCAATGTGTTCGTTAAATTTTTGACCACATTTTTGCTTGGTATCAGCAGCACAAAGGTAATGAAAGTCCACAGGCAAAGAAGGATGTGTATATTTACAGCATGAAAGCGTATATACACTCAAAAACCACATGTTTTGTTCAAGTTTTGTCCATAAATATTTCTTTAAAAAGGAATAGTTCAATCAACCTAAAGTGGAGGAAATTAAGACGGAACAAAATGTATTTTAATTCAGTCCATTAGTTCTTAAAATTACTGATTGAATCTAGCTGCAATTCTAGTTTTCCTCTGCTTTGCTGATTTATCCCGCCGGTCATTTCGCTCCAACTCACATGCCTGTAACAAGTCAGTCAACTTAAATTATCCCCATTGCAAGTTTCACCTTCGAGATTCCAGCGTTTTGGCTGTTACTTGAAACATCAGTTTTTTCTTGTTTTTTCCGCGGTGAATTTTCATTAACATTCTTATTCCCAGTGTTAAGATTCTTATTCCCATGAGTTTGCTTCTTTTTTAACGCTTGAAGCGGCACGAAATTGTGTGCTTTCGCACTCGTGTGCGGATTTCGACTAAAATTAGACTCGGGGTCCCTTCTACTGTAGTCCGTTTGGTGCGGGGGCGGCATTCTCTGATGCTGACTATGTCCACCCTGTTTGAACTTAAAATAAAAGATTTCGGCGTTTCTTTGACGATTTAGAGTGGTACCTGGTACGACTTATTCACAAAAACTTGGGATGGCATTTTGTTTTGTTGTTGGCGGTCTTGGACCCACTTGGTTGGGGGCACGGGAAATTCGGACGGAAGGCCCGTTTTTGCTGGCTTAGAACTCTTCTAGGAACATACTTTTAGTTTTATTATTTTTACGTAAAAATCTTACATTTTTTAGCATGTTTAAGGCATCTAGCGCCACATTTTCACTCGCTTCTTCCCGAGATTTTGCGGTTTTTCCCGATATGGATTTACCGCTAGGTAGAACAACTTGTGCAGCATATCCGTTGTTTTGTTCGAGGTAAAAATACCTCGGACAACCCCAAGCGTTTGACTGATAATAGCTTAATAAATTAGCGGTAGCGCTCGCCGCAGTCTAACAATTACATAAGCAGTGGAATTTTAATCGCAAAAATTGGTTATTTACCCCCATTTCCGGCTTTCGACTTGATGAAGTTGAACAATTTTGAACCGGCACATTTAATTTCGGATTACTCGATTTCTCGACATTATTATCAATGTTTAAAATCCGTTTTAAGAAATCAGTGTTTACCTCAGTTTTTGGCTGTAACCATTAAAATTAATATTTAATACTTGAAATAAATAACTTGCCTTGGCAGAATTTACAGTGTTTTGCGTAACATTATTGGGTCCCCTCATATGCCTGTTCTGATTGTTCATTTCTGTAGTTCTCTGCAGGACAGTGGGTTAGTTGGCGCAAAGCTCAGGAAAAAACATACCCAAGTGACTGCGTTTTCTTTATTAATCTTGGACCCCTGCATTTGCGTAAAGTCGCTCATGTAATAGAACGAATTTTTCATTTTTGGTTGATCGTAGGCAGGTATGGGCATTTGTGGCCTCACTGGATACTGGTTTGTGTTAAAGTGATTGTTTTTATACGGTGGCCCCATTAAACTAGGTTGTGCTTTATTAACCGAAGCAAAGGCAGAATTTTGCTGCCTGGCATACATATTTGTACTAATGTTGGTGTTTACGTTACGTCTTTCCTTAGCTAATGCCCTTAACGCACCTTGAATTTTTCAATCAAAGACGGAAAAGTTTCACCCTGAAATACCTGGCACTCCAGTTTTCTCCTCCATTTGCCTCCTGCCATAACTAATATTAATGAAAGAAATTTTCGACAGACGATAACCCCGCTGTTCGGAACAGTTCAAAGCCAATCCGCCCGCGAATGGTTTATCGAAAACAATATCATAGATTTCGTTTTCGTTTTTAAGGACGTTAGGTGACTTATGGATTGCAATGACGGTGCCTTTGAGGCCGAGAGGAACAGTAAAACCCTCACGAACATTGACAATTCGGTCAAATACTCGAGTTCGGGCAAGAGGGTCTGGGGCCAAATAGCCCGTCTGAATTTCAGGCTAAAATTATGCGGATGGAATTTTTACATCAAAAAATTGTCCGAAATTACCTTATACAGCAAATGTGGTTTAATTTGCATGACAATATTTTTGGGGGAATCTTTCAACTGATCGACTTCTTTTTCGATCTCCGCTACAACTTCCGGCTCCAAGACGGAACTTCCGCAAACACGCCTCTCAATATTGTGTACAGGCAACGACTTTAACCAAGTCTGAATGCTTTTCACCTTTTCGTCCCCACTGGAACATTGACAATAATTCTATTATTATTGTTTATAATTTTATTACTATTATTAATTATTAAAGACATTTTTTTAACGTCGCCCCGATTTTAGAGCAAACTTTTCCATTTGCTTGTTTTGTCAATGACAGCAAAACTATTTGATAAAATCGAAATATTTTGAAGAAAATTAATGTAAAATAATGTGGGGAATCGATTATCACGAGAAACTAAAATCTGTCAATAAGATTAGTCGTGAAAAAACATTTTTTTTAAGTAAAACTCGGCAATACTCACTCTTCGCCAAAAATCGCATCGGCGTCAAGATCGTCGTTGGAACCAGAGGCAAGAAAGCGAAAAACTTCTGGGAAATTGTTTATGTATTCCCTAACTAAATCCACAGCCTTACTGGTGTAAAACCAAACATTTTCGATTTTCCTCGTATAACCTGGCGTTTCCTGATTTTTCTTGCTAAATTTCATGTCCAAACCGATATTTACAGTTTTGAACAACCCCTCATTGGTCCTCGTTTGCACAAACAAAGAACCAGTAATTCGCGAAAACACGTAATTCGACATGGCCAACTGACACGCCGAATTTGCAAGACTCATGTAATTTCTCTTCAACTTTTCGTCGATATTTTGCGCTTTACTGAGGTCCGGTTCGGCTGTAACAGTCAGTGAGACTTTCAAATGGTTGTTCTTTAGCGACTCAGCACAGTCCACAATCTTTAAAGAAATAATTTAACCAAAAGTCAACAAAAAATTTATAAATTACTGTGCCCTGTGAGCCGTAATAAGGATTCGTGAGCGAAAAACAAATCGAATTGGGCGCAAATACGTCCGAAACAGTTTGAAAGTTCGTGCGAAGGTCGTCGTGAATCGCAATGTCAGTCACTATGCTTTGTAAGGGATAATTTGACTGGATTTGCGTGAATTGCCTCTCCAGTGTTGCTCTCATATTTGACGTAAAGACGTATTTTCGACCGGAGAGGAGGTTCACATGAACGAGAACGTCCGTATTTCCGAACTCAATACCCATTCGTTCCCTATAACTAGCAAAACGTGTAAATTTTGACCAACTTAAGCAATAAAAAACTTACTACTGCGACACTCCCTCTAGTTCACTCTCAAAGGTTGAATTTTTCGTCCGATCATCAACTTTATGGTTGTTGGTACCGGAAAACACGTACTTTTCTTTCCGATTCGAAATTGCAATTACTCTAAAATTGTACGATTATTTCGGAAAAAATCGCACACTAACTCACTTTGCTTCGGTGAGGTTGGGCCACCCCACCCATACGACCTTCCCTAATAAATCCAACGGGATGCTATCACCGGTGTACTTCTCACTCGGTAAAATCCTCAGTATTAAACTCTCGTTACGACTGGGCATTTCGAACACTTTAACCCTGGCTTTCTTGAACTTGCTTTCATATTTCAAGTGTTTCAAAGTGGGGAAACCGGGGTAGTAAACATCGAAAACTACACCAGGATATGCCCCCTTGACTAGCTTGTCTTTGGGGACTCTAATATCCTCGATGTTAACAGGGGTGCAACGAGCCCTATTTACAACTTTCGGGAAATAACTGGGCGGTTCGTAAACCCCCAAGTCCTCATCTGTGTACTCATACACCAACATCGGCCCGTGATTATTCCGTTTTGCCTCTTCGGGGGTCAATAATTCATTACACGGTTTCATGGCATTGAGCAGATTTTTCTCGTCGATGAAAGGCACAAGGACCACAGCTTCCCACTCCTGGCGTTTGCCGTTTAGGTCGGTTTGAAACTCCTCAGGGTAGTATGATTTGATCAGCGAATTATCATCAGTCATTAAGGAATGGTAACATTCCGGGAGGAGTTTTTTACTGGCTGGGGGCAACACAGCCAGTAATTGTTCGTAAGGTTTGAAGGGTTTTCCGAGCTCAAAGTCGATTTTCAAATCGGAAAAACCCTTAATGTCGGAGATGTAGGGCGAATAGTGGTGTGGATAAAACCACGACCATGAGCACACTCCGTTGTAGTAGTAATTCAAGTTCCATTGGATGGCACGGACGTAGCCTTCGGCTTGCTCTCGCATCACTTCTCGCGTCACCTCTTGGAACTCTAATTTATTACGATAATACTCGTCTTTGTAACTTTTGAAAGCCTCGTCTTCTTCTGATGAAATGCTACTTTCGAAGTCTTCTTCATCGGAAGAGACGGCCTTTGCATTGAAAATGTTCAATTGGGAGAGTTTTTTTTTAAACCAGGACTTACCAAACTATCGGTTGCTGCTATTAATTCAGCAAGTGCGGGGTCAATTTTTTTCTCCTCGCCGTTTTTAACAGGTTTAGACTAGAGTGTAGAAAAAATAAAGTTTACTAAATATTAAACTTTTCATATTGTAAAATAGCGTATTCAGTGAAAATCTATTACGTAACGTAATATTTTATTTTTAGTTTTTTCACGGTTTAATGGATTTCCAAATAACAATAATTATAATCATTTTTGAAGGAAAAAAACAATATTAGGTCTTCTTAATTAGCATGTTTAAAAAAGTACACAAACTTACAGTGTTTTTATGGGCTCTCAGCTAAAAATTAGACGGTTCCGAGCCTCTCAAAAAGCGAGACCAATAAAAATTAAAAAATATAAGAAAATTAAAACAAACTTCAACAATTAACGTGATGTTTAATAAAAATAACAAACCCAATTATTTTGGAAATAATTTAAAACTGTCAAAAACAAGAAATTGTTCTAAATGAAAATGTGCTTAAATGCACAAAACATAAAAAATAACACCATTTTCGAGCAAAGTCAACGTTTTCTCAGATTATTTTTAAAGAAATACCATGCAATAATCAACGTCTCTGTACGAACAATGTCATAATAAAATAAAAAACTAGAAAAATAATGATAATCATAATTTATTGGTTCTGGAGAAGCAAATTTAAGAAAATTTCGCTCTTTAATCTCAAAAACGTACTTAAAAGATGAAATAATCTAAGATTTTTGCAACTAATTTGGTAATTTTTCGGTTTATTATTCATGCAAAACAATTGCGTTTGCACCTGAAAGATGTGTAAAACGCTCGAAAAAGGCAAAATTGTTTACTTTTTTGCATTATTAGAATAACTTACACTAACGGGAAGATGCGCAGTTGCTTTTCTCCCAGTTTTGCGTTCAAAATACGTTAAATCATCTTGGATTTCCTCAAAGTTTTTTATATCTACATCTGCCAACTTTTTCATAAATTTTTCGAACCGCTCTAAATTCAGCGTTCCGGCTTCATTAATGTAGCCTACAAAAACGAATTACACAACATTTTGAGTAAGAATAACGAAAATAACCATCTAATGTTGGTAAGACTTCAATGTAAGCTTTATAAAGAACAGGTAATGCTCCATTAGAGATGTGCAAATTAGGCAAATTTGGTATAAAATCGTTTCCAACAAGGAAGCCCATCAGAATCTAAAAGCATTAATTTCAGTCACATTTTTCCAAAGTTTTAGTTAGTACCCAGTCGTCAATAATGTTTTCAATGTCAAATTTAATCTTATCTGAATCCTTCAAAGCCTCCTTGAGAGGCGAAAATTCCATTTCTAAATACTCTCGCATTAAAGATAAATGCAGCAGATAAAATCTTATCTCTTCAGGTACATTGCTTCGTTTGGCTTTTTTGCCAAACTTGACCTCTTCCCTCAACAGTGAGAAGTGGGGGTCATGGGTGCACAACCCCAACATAATGAGATCAGCGTCCAAGCCATAAAGACAGTGGCGCGTATTTGGATCATACCCAGGCTGGGACCTAATGTACCTTATATAATCCATGATCTTATGCTCCCCTTCGCCGGGCGTCTCATGCCCTGATAAAATTATTTTACACTTTTTCCACATATTGTCGGTTGAAACTTTAGAAACGACGAAATATTTCAACTGTTCGTGCAACCTGGCCATGAACTCAGTGCCAGGTGTGATACAATTTGAGTCAAAACGTTCCACGTCGGGCAATTTCTCGCCCTTTTTTTTCGCCTCAAGTTCCATTTTTTCCGCGTCTTTCGCCGACCGAAACCGGCGTCCCCTTTGCTGGTTCATTTTGGCTCTGGGCGCCACCCCGTCCACTGCCATGAAGAACACCTTTTGGGGCTTGATCATCCGGAATAAAAATTCAATATAGTGGAAAATGTCCGCGAATATCTTCTCCTCGGTGATTCGAAAGTGAGGGTTGTTGTCGTCCGGATGCGAACACATGTGGATTATGCCGTTCATGTCCAAATACAAATTATCAAAAACTGGGATCTGAAACCCAGAATGTGGACGTGTTGGGTGCTGGCTGCGGTTTACCTGATATTCTTTCACAAATTCACTCAAACAAGGGTAGCGTTCGCTTATGTATCTGAAAAACTTGGGAACCCCCATGATTTAGGCTTGTTTTCAGTGCGGGTCTCAACGTCGCTCGCAAACTCTAAGACGCATGTAAATATAGAGTGTGTTTGAATGAAATGAAAGAAATAATCCACCAAAAGCTCTATATTCAATTATGAAATGCTCATCACAACTCACAACAAAAAAGAAAAATATGTCGTTTCGAATGACAGATGACAGAAAACGTGGATGACCCTAATGTCGGCTTTACACGCCACTGGCGTAACCGTACCGCAACGTAGGGCAAAGCAAATTATCGCTTCAATGACTATTTTATTTGCAACTGCAGTTCAGAAGAAATGGAAATAAAACCAATCTCGTTATTTAAAATATTTATTGTTACAAAAATAGTTAACATAACAATAATAAAAATTCATGTTAAATGCATTTATTTCCGCCAAATAAATAAATAACTTAATGAAAAAACAATTAGGTATTCGAAACCTTTTGTCAGTGAAAAATTTACAGTACGTTTTGACGCTTTTACGTAAAGGACATAAAAATAAAACAAGACATAAATAGACGAAACTATGTTACATCATTGAAGGCACGTAGAAACAACCTAGTCAAATTTATGAGTGATAAGAGGGAACCTCACGATGCGCAATTGATTTCCGTAATCACAGACCACAGCATCGCGTAACAACATCAACTGTTTGATAAAAATATACGGTGAACGGCCTAATATAATCGTTCGGACACATTCACCCGACCTCACATCCCAAATAACTAGCCCTCCACTGCGAGCTGTGACAACCAAATGAGGGGCCAACATCAACACCTGGCTAGAAAAGGTCTGAGAAACGTAAATGGTGTTCAGAAGATGGCCTTGGAAGCGCTCCCAAACACAAATGCGGTCGTCAGAACCCAGTGAAATCACGTAACTCGCAGAGTACGTCAGCGATGTTATCGTACCATCATGGGCCTGGATGTTGTACATACAGGCACCTGTAACGACGCTCTCATTAAATTTCGGCCTACCACCAAACCTATTTACCAGTTAGAAGATCCCAAACGCAGAGCATTCCGTCCTGGGAGCCACTGCCAGAAGTCGCTGGACTGATCCTGTCAATGAAAAGACAGGTGATGGGGCCGCAGTGGCCGTGCAGCGTGTACTGGGGGCTGCCGTCCTCCAGTCGGAACACTTTAAGCGTGTGGTCTTGGCTGCCGGTTAAAATTCTGCCGCCTTCACAGTCGAGGCAGATAATCGGCTGTTGGTGTGCCTTAACGCTGAAAACTTTCAAACACCGGAAATCTTCCTCATCCTCGTTCTAAAAATCGTAATTTGGAGAAATATTCAGAGTTAAAAATGATAATTTACTTGTGAAATTAAATTGGTGTGATCAGGGACGGAACCAACTGAGCCAGTCCTTACGTGGGTTCTTCGGTATGCGCAAGTGAAATTCCAGTCAACTGGATGGCCACGGTTGTAAGTTTGTAATTGGAACATTTCCAAGGTGCCATACAATCGGGATGCGATAATTCGCGACCCCACGATTTTTAAATTGCTTATTCCAACATCGGTTCCGTCTTCAAATATGCACTGCAACAATAATTGAAAAAAATATTAACAAACAATTTTTTTTGCAATCTTTAATCATACTTTTTTAACTGTGACTGCTTTTTGTATTTACTGTACCACGATTTCAAATAAATTTCTCTAATCCTACCGCCCTTTTTACAAACCTGTGTAATCTGAACAGCAAGAGTTTTTAATCATAGTCCGAACTTGTGTATTTAATAACTCAAACAGTATGATTCTTGAAGTGATTCATCTACTGAGTACTGATTAATAAATAATAGGACATTTTTTCAAATTAGAGTAGTTTTTCCAATATCTAATTAATTTTTTGCCTTGTCGAGATTTCTTTCTAAAGGAATTATGAACTTTTTAATAGTTTTTTCAAATTTTACCGAACCTTCGACTATTAAAGCTTATCACAGAATTTAAGACCTATAACTCTATGGTCATCTTAGCCATTTTATCCTGAATTTATACATTAGTATAGTACTATTACACAAAAGACTGAGTAAAGGGATAATGATAAGAAATTAAAAAGAAAAAAAACAGTAAACAAATTTGAAATTCCATTTCAAACGTTTAGCAAAAAAAAAATGCAATGGCGCATTTATATTTGCGGGGCAAATAGATCACAAACTTCACGAGAACTCTGTGTAATACAATTAATAACTTTAGCAGTTTTTCCTAAAATATATCTGTTTTCACGTTTCGTAAAAATATTATCATTTGGAGAAAATGCATTAAAAAATTAATTTACACTTAATTACCTTCAACCTCCCCGAACTGCCCTCCCAAAACTCCAGCCTCCCATCAGCACACCCCAGAACAATCAAGTTCTCCAGATAGTCCATACACCAAATCGGTGAAAGTTTAGCATCACTACTATCAAATTTCGTGTGTCCATTATCACAAAACTTTTGATTACTTTCACTAAAACTAATCGATTTATTTTCTTTGGCCCTGTTCATCTCTTTCCGACTTTTAGCTTTCGGTAAATCGCGAACAAAATACAACTCTCGATAAGTTTTTAAAAAATCAGCTTTGGCATTATACGAGTTACACTGTTCTTTCACGTTTGAAAAGTTCGTATTAATCCGATGTTTGAGACGGGGAAACAGATAGCTCTCCCCTCGGGACGGCGGAGAGCCGGACTCATAATCCGACGAGTTATCATCGCACTCGGAAGTGCCACAATTCGACTCGAAACACCCCTGAAAGTACGCCTTCCTGTCCACATTGGCGATCAGCTCCCCGGTCCCACTATCCCAAACCTTCAGTTGCCCGTCTAGCGAGGCACTGACCAAATTAACCCCGTCTGTGGCCGTGCATTCGATCTCCTGTTGGTGCCCTTCCAGCACCACCGGCACCGCCTCCAACAAAACTGGCTCTTCCACGTTTTCTTCCCCCTTTTCGCTGAACCACGACGCCCGCCATTCGGCGTAGTTCCGGGAGCATATGCACCGGTAAAGCACCACAAAGGTGTACCCCAGCACCACCACGCTGATAAAGCACAGAATCGCGATCAAAATCATCGCGAAAACTGAGGTCGGGTAGAAGGGCTGCTCGGACTGAGGTATGGCAGACCTGGTGCCTGTCTCCATCCCATTGAAGTCAATGGGGTCCAGGGCGGCCACCAAAGCCTGCCACTGGAACTTCTCCCCGTATTTTTCGTTAGGGTTGCGCAAAAGCACCGCCTGCTCTGGACGTATCACGTGCGATAGCTTAATATTTGGCAAAATGGCAATGTATTGTCCACTCAACGACAAGTTGTATTTTCGCACAATAGACGACCAATGTTGAGGCGACAATTTCAACCACGGCTCGTAATCCGAATGCTTCAAATTCTCCAAATCGAACGTCTGGTTCTGATTGTAATTGAGCGGGCTGTGAGTAACATAACTCACTTTGTTTATGAACGAATTATTCGTGTTCAGCAACGGAAACAGCTTGATACTCGAGTAGTTCTGCTCCAAGCTAGTGCTATTTTGTTCGGCCACCTCGTGAAAATAACTGTTATTCAGGATAAAATGCTCGATGAAGCCGCTATTGTAGGCGATATTCGAAATCCAAATCACCATCAAGATCATAAAAGCGCGGTGGAAAAACCGCGTCCTGGTCCAAATATTCACAAGTTTCAACCGTTTCGGGATTTTTTTCTCTTGGGCGCCCTGCACCTGCCCTGCCACGATATTGGCAGGGAAGGAGGACAGTCGCGGGTGCGACTTCGATCGCCGAATACCGAACGACTTATCGTAGAAAACCTGGCTTTGGAAGAGACTGCTCCGAAAGCTCAGATTGTGTCTCTCCACCATGTTCTCCTTCCGCCGGATGTCAATCCCCAAAACCGTCGAGAAGAAAATCATCTGCATGAAATAGTCGGTCACGAGACCAACGACCGCAAAAATGCAAAACTCCTGGATGACCGCGACGAAGGTGAAGATCCCGAACGTCAAAATCGTGATTTCCAGGAGGAGGTTTTTGGTGATGGACCAGCCTTCTTTGCTCAAACCCTGCGCTATGCGGATTTTCACGTCGAGGTGGAGGGGCGACGAAACTATGCTTTTTGTTAAACATAGGACATTTTCCAAGCCAACTAGCAACACTAAATATGGAAATACAACTTTTCCTTCAAGGTTCAGAGTTAGGCCGAAGAAAAAACACAAGCCGTAGGTCATTGTGAGGCTTGCACACACGGTCAGAACGGAAGTAAAGGCCATTCCGAGCTTCGAGTGAATTAATTCGATTTTGCGAAACGAGAAATAAAAGTACAGGAACAGGATTAAAAACGCCAAAGTAATGGGAATGAACTCGACCAAGTTGATTTCACCGGGATATTGGATTATGAGAGTGTCGTTGAGCGTGGCAAAGTTAGCATTTGTTCCGTTTTCCAAATTTTGGTGTAAGGAATACACCGACTGCAGCTTTCTGCGCAAACCATGAACAAACCTGCAATACAATTTCAATTAGAAAGTCTGAAAACTTTCTATGAACGAATTATTACTTTTCGTCATATTCCTTGAAAAAAAGTGTTATGGCGTACTGAATGATTCTGTAGCGGTTTCGCAACGGATATCGTTTAATCCCGGTGTCAAACACCTTCATACCGAACATCATTTCCGTGATTGATGTTTTGCCTTTTTGGAAGTTCTGAAGTCAAAAAATTTTATATACATTACGAACAAGCGAAGCTCGTATTCTTACATGATGGTTGAAAATTGTGGTAAGTAGAGAGCTATCCTGCGTAAATTTGAGGACGTCCTGTTGCCACAAGTTAGCCGGCGACAGGACTAAACAACTATACTCCGGCAGGATGTTTTTGTAGTTTGATTTACTTTTCCTAATCGACTCGACATGTAAGCACACATGTCCCAGCGTTTTCTTCGTGGACTCATCCTGGTAATTTCTAACAGCTTCCAAAAGTTTAAAAGCCTCGTAAAGAGGCGCCCTGAAGGCGTCACCTAGGTGTAACTCGGGGCCCCACGGCAGGACCGTGCTCTTCAGCACAACTTGCTGAATGTAGCAAAAAGGTGGCACATTCGAGCTGGAATTCACGCTCGATGTCCATGTTTGCAAAGGCGAGTTTCCAGGGAGAGGCAAATTTAATAATGGATAACTGGAAATAAAGCCTTTATTAACATACGATATTCTATTACAACCTTGAATTGTTACGCAATGTTTGTATTATTTACCAAGAGAGCAGAGTTGCACAAATTGCGACGAAGACCAAAGCCCCGGGATATGTGCTACAAAACAGACCATGTGCGTAATAAAATTGGGCAACTTTCTCTTGAAGAGTTGAGCTTTTTCCACAGAAAGTACCCCTGGGTCGGGGTTCGTCCCCACGGGTGTTCATTTACTATGTTACGTTGGCCATAGTCGAAAAATGCAAAATTAAAGAATAAGTCACTTGAGAGGCGCTTCTTAACACCAAATCTATAAAAAAATACGAAATTTTAAAAAGCGTAGTATACAGGGTGGCGCCAGTTTCACAGCCACCCCAAAACCTAACAATGGCGCAATGTATATTTGAGTACTAATGCAGAATTTGGCCACTTTTTCTACTATTTCTTCCCAAAAACACCTTCGATCGATTGATTTTGTTGATTGTTTATTTAGAATACCTAACGGTTGCCTAACCTGAAGCATGGTCAGGTCGGAGGTGCAACTCGTGTCACCCTGTAGATTTTTTATTGAGCTTTATTTCGAGAAAATTCCTATTTTTTGGAAACAAATATCGCTAAATCTAGTTCTTGGAAGAACAAATTCTCTAATCTAAACAAGTGTTTTGCGAAGGAGATAACTCGAGGTATTTTTAACGCGAGGTAAAAAAAATTTGCTCTCGGAAAACAAGTTATAAAATATGTAAGTGTATCCAGTTATAATATATGTATTATCTTTAATAAAGAAAAGCAGAAGTCAAGGTTAATACAATTTGCACAATAATTATTATCACCAAGTGATTGTTAGATAATTCTTAAATGAATCTATTCAGCAGTTTAGTCCTTTATTGACCTACGCCTCCAAAAACCAAATAACCTCAACGTAACCAATTTCTACGAACTTACGTTACACTGGGCATTGACAAAGGTCATATAAATCATAAATAACGGAATGGCCAATCTTAATCTTTTACAGTTAAATCTGTGTCTAATCACACGATAATAACTTTTATTAATAGATGATTATGAATCATTTATCTTAAAAAGAATGAATTAAGAATCTACATAACCTACAAAAAACATTACACCAGTTTACGGCGGTTCGCAATAAGAATATCAACTTACCTTTGATACTGTCATCGTTGCCGACTTGATTTAATTCAATTACCAAGCATCACAATGATTTAAACTATTGTTTTTATTACAAAAAATTGATAAACACCTCATTCATACACTTGAGGATGACGAATTACGAAAATACACGCCGCAGGGCGCAAGCCTCTATTATTTTTTATAAATACCAACAACTACAAATAAGAGTACACATGTAATTTCGCATGCAGAAAATGATTGGCTGCAGTGAGCGATTACTGATAATCATAAGCTGAAGGTGGCACTAGTTGCAACACACAGCCAACTGCAAGTTTTTATTAATGTGTACTGTTGGTTGCCTGCTTACTACGGTTTTTTTTCAATAAACATCCCCTTATATCTCCAACTTAAGTTCAAAGACTAGGCTAATTTTATCGGGAACTGAATTTTGGGAATTTCGATAAAAAAGAAAGTTTGTTCAGCAGTAAAGTTTATTTGCTTATACAAATAAAAATGTGTTAAAAATAATTTATGAAAAATCCAGTCCTTTATTGTACATTTAGATGTTTACTGATGACGACACTTGCATCCCTGTTCCACTGGAATGGTGCGAGTATGTTTCCAACAGTTATGTTTTTTTGTAAAAATAGGAACTTGACGATAGGCTGTTTCACACGTTGGATTATACACCACTGTACAAAAACCCATCATGACTGACTCCTGGTGTGATCCAGTGGCGGGTTTACAAGTTATATTGTGGTACCTCTTTGGATATATCTCCTCATCTTCTGACATTTTTGGAACATCGTGTACTGTCCATTTTTCTACGCATCCTAACTTATTTCTCCTCTATAAATTACAAAACACTTAAAATATTTCGAAATAAGCAGCAACTCGATGCTTTTACTGTGTGTCCAGTTGGTATTCCACGAGTTTTTAGAGAATCATCAGTATCCTCTAAAAGCTGTATATCATGTTCGATTTGATCCCAAACATCATAATCGTCATAATTATTATTATCATAATTATTTATGTTATTTAAATAATTTATATCTGCCACCTCGGCAGAATCAGTGTCAAAATTGTAATCATTTATCGGCCACTGCTCTGCTGAATTTTTTGATAAAAATGAGAAGACAATCAATACCTGAAAATAAGAAACGTAGTGTAAAATGAAACAAAACATCTGACTCAGTTTCGGCACAGCCTGTATCTGAGTTGTTGTTAAGTATGTCACCTACGTATAAAACCTACTAATTGATTTTAATGGATAAATTAGATCATTTTCTTCCATGGCCCCTAAGGTCTTGTATAGATACATTAAGTTTGATTAAATGGAGAGAATTACGAATTCAAGTTCGCATTGTAGTGTTCTAAAGCCAGCAGCCTTGCAGGTATGTGTATCAGCATAGATAAATCGTTTAACAAAAAATTTAAGGCGAAAAAGTTTTAAACATGAAGTGATGCAGTTACAAATGTGTGAAACTTGGCGGACATTTTCCTGTATTGTTAGATCAAAACTGTGATTTTAATAATAAATGACCATGAAAAAACCCGAAGAAGACAAAAACTTCAGCATCAAAAGCGAAAACAGGTAAGTAAATACAGCAAAAAATTGCAAAAAAGATAAAACTTTCTTTCTGTAACTCCAGCTTTAATTCGACCAAATTTTTAACTGAACTGCAACAAAGTGTAATACCAATAGTTTTAAGATAAAATAGAAATTTGTATTTGATTTGCTATACAAGCTGGTCGGTAAATAACGCTACAATATATTTTTTGTTGTCACACTTTAAGTCATTTTAATTTATTAAACAAGACAATTTCGCATATTTGCCAATAGACTTAGGTTTATAATTTTATTTTAAGTGTTGCCTCATATTATTTAAACCGCATTATGGTGGAGGAGCCGGGTTATAGCATAAAGTTTTTAAAAAATGTACATAAAAAATCTGGCTTTTTGTACATCTACCTAGCTCATTTGAGACGTAAATAGGTCCAATATTAATTTGACCTTACAAGTACATTACCATATGCTTTATTGCTAAATATAGCACCGTATACTACAACGTCTTTATTATTTACTTGTGAATTAGTCTTGTGCGTTTATTTATAGAGTTTAGGGCACGTGCGGCTTATTAATCCCAATTAATTTTTAGTTGCAAGAATAAAAAAAGAAGAACCGGAGTGCATAAAATGGAAACAGCAACTGAAAGTCTAATTTTTGAAAATCATCGCTTTCTCAGCACGCTTTCGCTAGGAAAAAGGTAAAGTACTCACCACCAAAGGTAGCATTTTAGGACTATTTTAACCAACTAACCAACATTTTACTTGTATCTGCAATTTATACTTGCAAAATTATTTGCATTGCGTTGCAGATTACATGGCTCGCAGCGGATCATATCAACAGATTCAGGCGATTGGTGATAAAAGCGTTTTGACACGTTTACTGAACGATTGTGTCAAAACACTAATTACGTATATTGTTCGATTCAATATTAATAAGTCACACAAACCCGATCTGTATATTTTAGATAAAATTAAATTAAACGTGGGATTTGTGCTGGTATTAATTAAAAGCGTAATTCTTTGAAACAATATTTGCAAAAATGTTAACGTTTTCGTATCATTGGCGAAATACTGAGAAATTACAAAATGCGACAATTTTGTTAAACTTATCTTAGTCTACTTAAAAAATCATTTATTGTTCAGAGAACAACAACAGACAATAACGCTTACGCTCAATAAGTAGGTAATTACTAACTACTTAATTACTTAAATCAACAGACAATAAATAAAAATCAAATTCAATTTAAAATGAAAAAGTGCGTTTATTTGAAAAAATAATTGGTATTTTGGTAATGAATCTAAGTAGATCATAAAAATCAAAATTTTACTTTTTTAACAAAAATTTATTTTTTTTTAATTCGAGAATTTTATATAGTTAGAACTCGAAATTTTTGAACTGCGCGAAAGAATTGCCGGTCCTTGTACATAAGGTGTTGCAGACTAAAGTACCCAGTTTATTAATTAAGTAAAAAAACAAATTATTATTTTTATAATTCTTTATTAAAAAAAAAAAACGCTAAAATGAATTGTTACAAAATTTCTTTACACATTGTTCAAACTACTTTTTAGCGGTATGTGATAGTTTCTCCCAACTTTAAACTTGTAAAATAGTGTTCGAATTTTAGAAAAATATCGGAAGATTTGCCCCTGGGGACCCATGGCACCTTTCGTCAAAAATCATCAACTTTTGAACACACGTTATCATTTAGCGGCTGCGCCCGAGCTGCTCGCCAGTCGATCGGTAATATAGGAAACATACTGTCGAGAAAGATGGCGGCGTCAACGTCTCAACCGTCAGTCCCTTGGCCAAATTCCAAGGATGATTACGAATTAGGCAAAGTAATCGGTTAGTATTCACACAAATATGAATGAAGAAAAAAAAGTGCTTTCTTTTGGTGTGCCTTACCAGTGAAATAAGTGCGCCTTTGGCCAAAAAAACACGAGTTACTTCGGTTTGGAGGTTATGTACTTTTTTGGTGTTTTAATTCCGGTTCTGGTTTTCTACATTTTAGGAGTGTAGTCTTGTGTGGCGCAGTGCTAACGTTGAGAGAAACGAAAATTGTGAAATTTTCGACCGTTTCTGTGATTTTTCCGGAACAATTTAAGTGTGACAGTGTACCAATTTACTCAACTTCGAAACGTTATAATATTAATTTAAAACGAGTGATTTGTGGCGCACAATTGATTTCAGTTGACCTTATTCTGATTAGGTTAATTGTTTATTGGTTGAAACATTATTGTAAATTTCTCGAGAGTGAAGTTCATTGACACTGTTTCTCTTCGTTAGGTGTTGGAGCAACAGCAGTGGTCCATGGAGCGTTTTGTAAGCCCAGAAATGAGAAATGTGCCATCAAAAGGATCAATTTGGAAAAATGGAACACCTCCATGGACGAATTACTCAAAGAAATCCAAGCCATGTCCAGCTGCAACCACGAAAACGTGGTCACTTACTACACCAGTTTTGTCGTGAGGGAGGAATTATGGCTTGTCTTGAGATTACTCGAAGGTAGACCAGTTTTATTTAAAAATAAAGCACCATTTTACCATTTTTCGCCCATTCGCAAAACATGACATCGAAATTGGAGTTACGTTTTTATCTTTAGATAAGTTTTAAATTATCAGGAACTACAGTTAAATCATAAAAATTTAAATTAAGTACATTTTCACTGTTTGATAGTAACACTGTAATATTAAAAAAAAATTACTAAAAACCTTGCAGTTTCAGTTGCAAAAAATACCCAAGGAATTATCCCCTGAAATATTTTTTTTTCATTAGCTTAACACACAAGAAATTTAATTTTTCCCAGGTATTGTTCTCTATTTCCAAATTGTTTTTAACCGGACAATCAAACACGATTTCACAACCTTGTATAATTGCCTTTTTATGCTTTTATTTGTATATGTTCTGTGTTTTAAAATTAGATTACAATCACAGCTGAAATAGTCACACATTTGTTTGCAAACAAAAAAATACAGATAGAATATAAAATTCTAAATAGTATGATATGAGAAGGTTGAGCAACAATTTTTGAAAATTAAAAATATAAACATCCCCATATTTTTATTTTTATATTTTTTTCAAAATTTTCAATGCGGATATGGTTTAAAAAAAAAGTTGTAGGTTTTTAGTAAAGTACAGTCCTTCAAAAGAGTCCGCGAAACCAATCTAAATCTTAAACAGTTTGCGGAATTGAATGTCTTTGGAGCCTAAACCGTTTAAAACAGAGAAATAAGCTATTTATCGTGAAATTTAAATTATTAAAAATTAATTAGTTTCATAGATGTTACAATCGATGTTGTTTGTTATCATAATTATCGTAAAAATCAACTTTAGCCAAAATTGTATAATTAAGCAGTTAAATAATGAGAAGTGAAGTCACTGCCATTATTTTTTATAAATAGAATATTCCGCATTGTGATTTTAATTGTGGAATAGATTCCTGAATTAATAATCGTTCCATTTGTTTAAGTACCATAGGTAGGTACGTGATGTCATGTTATTTATTTTACAACGCTGCAAACAATCATTTTGTACGTTTTAAATGAAGCGGACAGAATCTACTACGTGACATGTCAATAAACACCGCAAACCCATCTCCCAATTTTTTTTAACTATTTTGTATTTAATTCTAAGGAGGAAGTTTGTTGGACATAATTAAGCACAAAATGCGCGTGGCAAACTGCAAACATGGAGTATTCGACGAGTCAACAATTGCCACTGTTTTACGGGAAGTTTTAAAAGGTCTAGAGTACTTCCACAGTAACGGTCAGATTCACAGGTATTTAAATCACTGTGATTTATTTAGGTGAGTTAATTCGCTTTTGGCTTCAGAGATATTAAAGCTGGAAATATCTTGCTCGGTGAAGACGGCACTGTTCAAATTGCCGATTTTGGAGTCTCTGCCTGGTTGGCAACTGGCAGAGACCTCTCCCGGCAGAAAGTCCGGCACACATTTGTCGGAACTCCTTGTTGGATGGCTCCAGAGGTCATGGAACAGGTATTTGAGTAGGAAAAAAAAGGGTTTGTTTAACAGGGTTTTCCAGGACCATGGTTATGACTTTAAGGCCGACATTTGGTCGTTTGGAATCACCGCCATTGAAATGGCGACAGGCACAGCCCCATATCACAAATACCCCCCAATGAAGGTACTTATGCTCACTCTCCAGAACGATCCGCCGAATTTAGACACAGGAGCCGAGGAAAAGGATCAGTACAAAGCTTACGGTAAAACGTTCAGAAAAATGATCACAGACTGTCTGCAAAAGGATGCATCCAAGCGGCCCACGGCTTCAGAATTGTTAAAGCACCCGTTTTTCAAAAAGGCGAAAGATAAGAAATACTTACAGCAGACACTGGTGGCTATAGGGCCGAGTTTGGAGACGAGGGTGCAAAAGGTGGGATTCAAACTAGTTTTTTTGTTTTTGTTATTTTGTATTGTTAGGCGTCGAAAAGGCAACCTGGCGCCTCTGGAAGGTTGCACAGGAAGGAGACGGGTGAATGGGTGTGGTCGAGTGAGGATGAAGGAGAAGATGCGGCCTCTAGTGAGAGCGACACTGACTCGAAACCCATGAATACGTTAGCGTCAGCTGGGTCGTCAGGGTCAGACCACGAAAGTAGTGAAGGTGACCCACCGCCGGTGAACCTAGTGCTACGAATGAGGTAATAAAAAATTGAAGCACTCGGTTTGCTCGTTCGTGGTGCAAATGTTGGATTTGTTCCAGAAATGCCAAGCGCGAATTAAACGACATCCGGTTTGAATTCGCCGTTGGGAAAGATTCGGCCGAAGGCATTGCCAGTGAGTTGGTGGGTGCTGGGCTTGTAGATGGTAAAGATATTGAGGTCATCACTCAAAATCTTCAGAAGCTTATTGATTCGAGAGACATGATAAAAGTTGTAACTTTTCCATTGGTAAGATTTGGTTGTATTTTCGCCTTTGATGTTACTGTCAATTTTTTTGTATAATAGAATTCAGGACTGACTAATAATGAAACTCCGGATGATAAGGCACTGATAGGATTTGCACAAATATCAATCACTGACTGAAACAGACTGGACCGTAATCGCTAATATATCTCCTGGAATCTACTGATCAAATTGTATATAGCCTAGGTAGGTTTTATAAATTAACTCTAATTTTATGCACTACCAAAAACGTTTCCGATTTGTTCACGTCATGATATTTTTATTAATTTATTTCGCGAAATTATGTTGTGATCAATAGATTTCAAGTATTTGTACTTAATAGTTTTTACATAGTTATTTGCAGCTGTCAATATAATTGTTACAATAAGGTCTATTATAGTTTATTCCAACTGTCATGTTTTTAAAGATTTTTATTGAACTGTTAGATTTTAAGGAAACCATATTGCCTTTTTTAGAAAAGCTAGAAATGTAACAGATTGGTTTTGCTTCATACTAAAAATATTTAATTAGTTTTAATACCTTGAATATGGCCTATGATACGGCAAGCCAATATGTTGATGAGTGATGAATATAATAATTTGTATGTGGGATTGGTAACGTTGTAAATATATTATTTATTTATTTCAATAATGTAGATGCAATATTAAGAAATGATCAAAAACAGTGGAGTACTTATTGTCTTTTTCGTAACTTAAGCAAAAGACTTGTATTTCCTGCCTGATACTTTCTTGTTCATCCTTCTCATCTCCAAATTGTTGAACGCAACGTGCGTACTACACAACTCCATAACTGAGTAATTTTATGATATTTTTATAGTAAAAAATTACAATAATTATGATTTCCCCCATGTTATTTGAGTATCAAAATTTTTGTAACCCATAATCTGTAACTCTCAATTTTAATAGAATATCAAAAACTCCAACAGTGAAGTCTAATATGATCCTCAAACAAAAATAAATATTCATTGTTATGCTTTGTGTTTTTTTCTTTCCTCTAAACCAACAACCTTATATCTGAGCACTAAAATTATTTATTGCCTCGCAGCATAATTCTTTAGAGAAAAACAACAGCGATACAAAACAGGTAATTTATTAGAAAAAATAGAAAAAATTTATTAATAAAAATAAACTGGGGTTTCGTAAGTTAATATTTTTTTGTACACTCCGTTAATTGGCATTTTGCGAATTAACCCATAGAAGTCGCGACAATGTTTAATTTCAAACTCTCGCAGAATATATTTCCGAGCTTCATCTCGCGCTAACTGCAACAAGGAGGGTACGTTTGGTATTTTGTCTAGTAAAGTATAATCAGCATTTACATTAGGGCTTTCCAAAAGACGACGTACTTTATAGCCGGCAAAAAATTTCAAAATTTGCCCATAATCTTCCGGTGGTTCATCCTTGCCAGCAACAGCTTCATCAATTGTTACGTTCACATCGTATATTAAAAGGGGCATAACGTCAAGGTGTTTTTCAACAACAAGATCAAATGTTAGTAAAAATTTAACTACATCACCAAACCCCCAATATTTATAGGAGTACACTAAGTCTCTATAATACGGTTCACAGCCGTAACTAAACAAAAATAAAAGTGCTTTCTGAAGAACATCCAGAGATAACGAGGCGCCATTATGAACAGAAAATAAAAATGCTGAAGTTATCACATGAGGGGCTGATGTGTAATATGAATTTGAATCGTTTTCTAAAAGAAAGCCTAAAATTTCTAATAGTTTCGTGACAGGCTGGTCCAGCTGGCCTTCCACAAACCATAACCACGACCATTGCCACAACTCAATATCAATATTTGATTCCCTCATTCGTTCAAAAACAATAACAGCGTACTCCAGTTTAACCGAAATAATATTTTGCCAGAATTTAAGGATGTCGCTATCAGTCATAGTGTAATCACGTTCAAGTCTCTTCAAAATATCAGGAACGAGAAACAAATTGAATTCCAAGGCGAGTATCAAAACGCGCATCGAAAAAGTAATCTCGTCATCTAGAGTATGATTGAATAAAATTTCCTGACTATCGTTATCAAACCACAGTAGTGCCCCTTCTAGAGGCAGATGGTTATGAATGTCTGCTATCCTAGCGTCCGCCCCATAATATAGTAACGCATACATGGCATCTTCACAACCGAGCTCAGAGGCGTGATGCAAAGGTGTCTTCCCATCAGAATTCCTGCAATTGACATCAGCCCCCATGTCCAGTAACATAGTGCAAATACGGCGATTACGCCCTGCAACGGCAGCATGTAAAGGGGTGCAGCCGAACTCGTCACCACGCTGTACATCAGCCCCCATTTCAAGCAGGCACTTTGTGAAGTATTCGGAACCAGCCATAACTGCTAACACTAACGGTGTCTGACCGTAAGAATTTATACAATTGATATTAACGTTTTGGGACAGTACGTAATCAAAGACATTTTTTCTGAAATTCAAGCATAAAACACTTGTGAACATAAACATAAATGTTACTTGTTGAAGATGATTGAAAGATGTAAGATACTATTATAATGCCTGGTGGCGATTTGGTGGTGGTGTTTCACGTAGGTTTTTAAAGTGGGGTCGTTGTGAACCACTAATGCGGCCAATTCCGACCATGTCTGGCAGTCCCTTTCGTCGTACCCGAACAAAGCCAAAACAGAGCGCTACAGTGGGGTTAGCACTGAATTTTACTATGCAAGGGATTTACCATAGAGCAGTAGCAGTTAGATATCAGCATTTCACTTTCCATTTTCGCCTTTTTGAAGCACAATCACATCGGAAAAAACACCCTTTTAACCTCAAAACACAAGAACCTCAAATTCAAAATATTTTGACAGCACTTTGATGAGTTGGTTACGCAGTATCCTGCCTTATCATCATAACCTTATTCTTTTGAAGGTTATGCTTTATTAATATTTTTTTAAAATCGTTCTTAATTAGGAGCAATGGTGTTTTTATCAAGAATTTACTTAGCAAAGATAAAAAGAGCGTCCCGAAAGTATCTGAAACAGGGCTTTCGGGATTCGCTGAAGGTGTTTGTGTCAGGGGGTACCGGAGGAAACGGATTACCAAAGTGATTAAGACAAACTGTCACGAACGCAACTTATAAATAATTTGTAGATTTGGGGGTGTGGGGGGCCAAGGTGGTGATGTAATTGCCGTGGGGAGTGATAACATTTCGCTACAAGATGTTTTCAAGCGAAATCAATCAAAAAGTTACACAGCAAAGGCAGGGAGACACAGTTCTCACAATTTCATACTTGGACCTCCTGGCGAAAGCCTGAAATTTGAAGTGCCTGTCGGCGTGACTGTCATCACAGAATTGGGGAAAAAAATTGGTAAAAACCACCTTCGATTTTCCCAATTCTTATATTTTATCTCCAGGTGAAATAAATAACAAAGGTGAAGAACTGTTGCTTGCCAAGGGCGGTACAGGGGGAAACCCCAAAAATGGCTATTTAGGGACGAAAGGGCAGGCATATCCTGTTATTTTTGATTTGAAACTGATTGCAGATGTGGGGTTAGTTGGGTTTCCCAATGCGGGAAAAAGCACCCTTCTTAAAGCTATCTCTCACGCTAAACCGAAGATTGCTAGTTATCCTTGTAATGACAGCAACTCATTTAGAATTTTGCTTAATTTAATTTGTTTAAAGTTACAACTGTGAGGCCTAACGTTGGTATTATCCAGTACAAAGATTTACGTGAAATCTCTATGGCTGATCTTCCGGGTCTCATAGAAGGGGCTTACGCTAACAAAGGAATGGGGCACAAATTCCTAAAACACGTAGAAAGGACGAAACTATTGCTACTAGTCGTTGACATTAACGGGTTTCAATTGAGCCCACAATACCCACATAGGAGCTGTCTAGAAACTGTATTACTTTTGAATAAGGTATAATTGTTTTCGTTCATCGGCATTACGCGATAAAAATAATTCATTTTTAATTAAATGAGGCGATTTACTTTAATTGGGTCAAATTTTAATGTGAGGCTCATTTGGCATTTCAGGAACTCGAATTGTACAATAAAGATTTACTAGAAAAACCATCAATGTTAGTTATCAATAAGATGGATACGGAAAACTCGCACCAAAAATATAGTGAAATCAAAGATTTGTTAAAAAATTTAACAGGTAAAAACATTTATTTTTGAAACGCTTTCTGTAAAGTTTCATAGATGCGGCAAGACAGTGCCCAGAGGAGATGAGACCGGAGAATTTTTTGAAATTCAGTGACGTGGTGGCAATTTCAGCCAAAGAAAAATCAGACGATGTTGAGCTTGTAAAACAACGGCTTAGACGCATGTTGGACGTTTTAGCCCAGTTGGAAAACGACGATTCAAAAACTTACGATGTTTATAAGGATATAAAGGATAATTTAAGCGAAAAGGGCCCTAGTCTAGTGTAACTAAAATAAACTTTATTTTTCTGTTTAACTATTTTGAGCATAGTTTAATTGCGTTAACTTTGTCCACCTGCAACTAATATTTTCCTTGACCACGTCATCAATAAGACTAGTTCCCAGCGGACATGATTTCTGAATTTCCACACTAGCATAATCATGTAAAACCCCTAACTTCGCTCTCCACCTCTCAACACCATTCCATGCAATCATGACCCCATTATCAAGACACAATTTCGGGGGAGGGCGCACAAACTTATAAGCCATTTCATCGCAAACAAGTTGTAGCCCCCTTGCAATAAAATTATTACAGGCGGCGCCCCCTGAAACAACCTAGGACAGATTTGATACAATTTAATTAAAACTATAACCACTACCAATGTTTGGCTATTTTCCGGAATCATTTCTTTCCTTCTGGCATAAACCATCGCCCTTTGCACCCTTTGGCAAATATGTCGGGTTACAGCCAGCTGAAAGCCGGCACATAAATTAAAAACGTCCGGTATTAAACCATCAGGGGGCACATCTATAAACACGCTGTATATCAACCAATTAATCAGCTCCCAACTCCCGGGTTACATACTATGTTTTTTCTCCTCTTCTAGTAAGTGTCTCCGAACTTGTGTTTTTAGGCCGGCTAGACTAAACTTGCAGTCTCTGTATTGAGTAAGTGGGATTGTGAATTTAAACTGTAGCGGGTTTTTTGCACGCGAAGCGGCCAATTCAATTGCTTGCCCCCCTGAGAGTTTAGAGAATTCTGATAAGTTTGTTAGTTTCATTCTTCTGGCGACTTTATCAAACGCTTCGCCTGGAGCATCGTCTCGGGTGCTACCAAGCAAGAAAAACCGGCCAACGTCTTGCGCTACGGCTAAAAGACAGTGCCCCCCACTTATTAAAAGGACCAAAAATGGGAACTCTACTGTCTTGTCATGCATGCGGGCTGTTAAAGCGTGAGCTTCCATGTGATGGATCGGAATAAAAGGCTTGTTGTAAAGGCGGCATAAGTATTTACCATATTTCATCCCTATTGTTAACGATAACGGCAAACCTACGATTACAAAATATAACTTTTAATAGAGATAATTTAGGTATTGAAAACCTGGCTTTACGGTTACAGCCACTGCTGATAAATCCCTGAAACTGTAATTTGAGTTTTTCACAGCCGTATTTACAACACTTTCTATATTTTCGCGATGTAGGTTTTGGGCTATGGGAGGAATTATCCCGCCATTACTAAAAAAATAATTCACAAAAAAATTAAAATGACGAAAGTTCGTACGCCAAATGTATTAAATGTTGAGAGTGAAGAGCCTCTCCTAGAATATTTCCTTCAGTATCAACTACAGCACAACCGGTGTCATCACAAGAGGTCTCAATGCCCAAAATGAGACTCCTTGCAGTGGAGAACTTCGAATTAAAAATTGTGTCCCTTGCAGTTTTTACAAACATTCTACACTTGGAACTAATGATATTCATTTTTAATCACTTGAACACGACTGTTATATCAGCGAATTAAAAAATTGCCAAAATTTAAAAATATTTTAAGGTTAAGTCTTCAAAAGCATGGTTGACATAGCTGTATTTTTGGTTGTCTAATCTAGAGAAATCATCATTCATCATTAATAAAAAATATAAAACGATTTTTTTCTGCAATATTCTTGTATTTGAATAACCCAATGTTATTGAAGAGATAATGGTAAAAATATTTCCTAGCATAAAATAATTCAGACTTTTTGATTGCACGTATTTTATACAAGGTGATACACGTAAGATGACGAATATTGCCTTTTGGGCTCGCAGCTTTCGTGAAACATCTACGAAATTTTGTAGCCTGCTTTAGAAAAATACTAATAATTAGTAATCAAAAGCAAAGAATAGAAGTTTTTGTTTTACTTTGTTAAATTGATAACAATAGCACTTGCTTGTCTTGTAAATCTATTACATTTAGAGAAATGTTAATTTGCATAATTAATTTTGAATTTAGAAGTCAGTATCTACTTATCAGAAATAATAAAAATTAGAAGGTTTATCTGTTTTGATTTTGGTTAACTAAAAATAATTATATTTTAGCAGTTTTTTTACCAGTTACTGATACAAGATGGGAAAAAATTAACTGTTTTCAAAATCATGTATGAAACTCTTGCAATGTCCACCCCCAAACTGCTGCATTAGCTGCCAGAGATGGGGGCGCGCCTAAGTTTAGCCAGATTTACTCAGCAACTTCGGGAAAGTCCAGTACAATAAATTAGAGGCGTCCTTTATGGCCTATTAAACGCCATATCTAATTTGATTTAAGGAACGCGCTGTAATAAATCTGGGCATGTTTGTTTATCCGGTTGTTTATTGTTCCCGGCCAAAACGACTGTTCCTGTTTATTAAAATCTGGACACCAAACCAAAACATCTTAATAACATTCCACCCTCAACTTAGCAAAATGAAGAATCCATTAACACAAAAGAAAGTGTGGAGAGAGCTAATGACACACACGTTAACATTCCGGACTATTAAAAGCGAGATTTATGTCCGAAAAAAAGCTGCTTTCCTAAACGTCTACAAATTGTCGAGGCGGCAAATGAGGCACATTTATCACCAGGCTAATACAGATTCGAGCTAATTTCGTACACCCGAATAAATCCGACATGCTGACACTTTTATTTGTTTGGATTTTTGAGGCTTACACTGGTTAAATCGGCCAACAAATGTGTGAACTGCACAAACATGAACATTTATTTTTACGATATGGAGAAATAATTTCCAAGCAATTTCGGGAATTACAAGCGCATCACTCTCAATTAACGAAAACACACCGCTTTAAAACGATCCCAGAGGAACTTTGCTGCTGTTTCCAAATTTTTTCCAATAAACCACGAGAGGCGACGCGACAGGCGGCCCCTGTCGAAAAACGGGGCCAAGTTTTTAGCAAAAACCGAATTTAATTTAGTTTTTCATTTATTTTCCTACAGTTTACGTTATGAAAGATGTATTTGTGTTTTTGTGACTGTCAAATAGGGAGGAAAACCGCATTTGTTGAATGCTGTACAAAATTTAGCACTTGGAATAGTTCGTAAAAGTTCGTAGCTTTCGAGCTACGTTCACACACATTTTTTCCTTAGATTTTCAAACAAGTGTTTTTTTTTGTTTTCGGATTGTTTTTGCAATTTTTCTAGTTTAGTAGCAAATTCTGTGAGAATAAATTGTGTTTGTCGGGAAATACGGACACATATCGTTGCCCATCGCACATTTGAACAGAATTTGGGGTCCTGTGGGATTAGCCCGGAATGTGACTACTGCGAGATTCTTTTAAAATAGCAGCGACTGCCTGCTGACAGCGTAGGTCGCAAGACGTACTGCCAACAGCTGATGCCTTGTAGGTGACAGGAGAGGCTTTTTGTATTTTAGGCGTTAAAAGTATCCAAATAACACTTCCATCACTATCTGAACCACATTTGAATACTTTCGAAAAAAATCACTACATTTTTATAAAAGCAGTGATTGATAAATGATAAATAATAAATGTATTACCTACATTTTTTTTGAAAAATTTTTATTAACTGTATCAACCTGTTCTTCATTCATAAAGTTGGTTCGGGTATTTGTAAATATACATCAAAATAAATAATAATAATAAATGGGTTTACCAAAATAATTTATTGGACACAAAATATCTCCGCCATTTTCTACAAGCTACGACATTTATAACTTGAATTATGAACTACAAAATATAGCCGTTGTAGTAATACCACTTATACTACTAAAATCTGTCTCGAAAGATTTAAAAAAAGCACACACGTGACTCCTAGTTAGTCCCGATCTTTAGTTTTTAAAAAAATCAGGCACTATCTAATAAAAAAGCTATTGTCAAATATCGACCGCAAATTTTGAATTTACTCAACGCAGTGGAAATAATTTTTTTTCATAAGCTAAATAAAAATTAAATAGAACGAAACGTTTCCAGCTCTAATTAAGAAACAGATCCACTTTACACAATGGAAGGAATAAATTATCGAGGTGTGATAGTGTGGGAAGCACCTGTTCGTCGTTTCACCAACCCGAATGCACGTCAGCTCGCATCGTGTCACTTAACACTTAATTTCTTGCTTTATTTTTACGTTTCTCCCCGTTAGCTAGTTACTTTAATAGAATAATTGATGGCCAAGTAAAGTGGTTTGCGTTTTGGTGCGATTTTCGTTGAAAAAATTGAAAATCCCACCGTTCGGAACGTTCGCGTTGAAAAAATGATATTTACTATCCAACGATATGTTTGTGATACAGAGATGAGTGTTTGTTAAAACGTTCGGTTTCGTTTAGTAAACATAAAGATCCCAAATGACAGTTTTCAAAATACGTACTAAACATTTCACGACTTGTTTGTTTTGAGTATGGAGGAGCAACTATTTAACTTCTCATAATCCTTTGGTGCGAGTCAATCAAGTGGCCGAATTTTAGAGTTTATTTAATGGCAAAGAGCATTAACGAGGTTTTTCGCTTGGCATGTTTATTCTATCTATTAACTTTTATTGTAAACCCCTGAGTTTTGGCCAGTGAGCTCCCAGAGTTATTTTTTGTGTCGTGCTTAATGGTTATTTATTCGACTTATTTTCAGGCTTTCTCTGGTGGTATTTTTGTGTTAAGCCCACCCACGTGCCGAGAACTACTTTAATTAATATATTTTTTGTAGTGTTATTTAAACAAATTATTTAATCAAATGCACTCCCAGCGGCAAACTTTAAAGACGACTTTCCATGATTTATAGTGATAGTTCGTAGTCGGCAAATGTTTGAGTGAAATATCTTGTTTTGTAAATAGTGTTTAGTAGCTTATGGTGAGGGTGGCTTTAGTGAAGTGTAGCGCAAGTGTTATAGATGGGGTGGAAGTGGCAATATATGGCGTGTATCCGGCATTCTTCTCTTCAGCTGTTACATCTATATCTAAAATGCTTCCTGTCTAATAAAATTTAATTTCATGCGAACTGATAATTTTTCTCGGTCATTTCGATATGTTAACGACCTCGTGGAGATGCCCCAATTATCATGTCAAGAAACTAAGAGCCATTTTTATCATACGTAACAATTTTGATAAGTGTAACGTCTAGCACCATTGGCACGTTTTTAAAGTACTTCGTTTCAATCTCTGCTAATAAACAAAAAACAAAAATGTTTTGCTGCAAACTCAAATGCAGATTGTTCTATAGAAATAACAAAAATTCTTCACTATCATTTCCACGCATTTATACCTACCGTTTTTTTCTATATTATTTTACGTTTTGTGCTATTATACAATTTATTATTTTTTATTATTATTTTATTATATTATTTTATTATTTACTTATTATTTTAATGGTAAAATTTTGAAATTAAACTAGTATCTTCTTATTATCTTTTTTTGACCAAAAGTGCTTCTTTCATTGAAGAGTGACATTATTTAAATAAAATTAGATCATGCAATCAATGAATTCGTTAGTTGTGAAAATGATTCAATATGTCGAAGATTAAGATTGTTAAAATAAATTTTTAATAAAAAAAATATTTATGGTAATGCCACCTTGTCAGCTCTTTGACGGTTATTATGAGAAAAATAGACTTTTCTTGTGTAACCTAGCACATTATCTATAATTAAAAGCAGTGATTTTTAAGCACTTAATTTATTTATTTATTATTTATTTTATTTATTTATTTATTTTAAGCACTTCATCACCACATATCTTTGAGTTGGTGCATCGATTTTTAAGTACCCTGTAGAAGAGATGCTGTTCTTTTCCTCATCTTTACTTTTTTATACTTTAATATAAATTCTCAACTATCTGAGTTACTAGTTTCTACTTTAACATTTTCATACAGGAAAAAAAAATTCAATTTAATTAATCGATTCTTGATCCCACTGTTAAATCCCACATGTAGATGACAATTTACAACTGTAATTTGTTTTAAATTCCCTTTGAAACACACACTTTGTCCAATTTTTTGCGGGGTTTTTTAAAAATCCTGAAGCTTTCACACGGCTGAATGACGAGAAATGTTTTGCTCTCCAATAAAAATTCTTGTATTTCAACTTTTTTCTCTCATTTTTTTCATGAAATAAATTAGAACCGACATTTTAGGAACGTAGGATAATACTGTTTACTTACATTTAGAAAACAAATTGTCAATAAAACATTAAATTATTTGAAAATTTATATTGAAATTGCTTAGTGGTTTTCTATTTTTTTATGAGGTATCCTTTATCAGATTTTCTACCTAAAGTCTTAATTTGGCTCTCACGAATAAAAAAACTCGATTATTTCAAGTAAAATACTTGGTTAACTGTGAAAACATCGAAATTTTTGTTACATTTCCCTGTTATTCGCTCAAGCATTATTTTGGCAGGCTTTTGTGTAAAAAATCTCAAGTTTGAAAGCTTTTACAAGGCTTAACGAGCATCAGTGATGATTATGAATTATGATTATTGATTAATCATTACTCTGCATAAACAGGATCTCTTGATTTGATCAATTTTTTTATGAACCGTAAAGATGTAACTTACTTACTTACCTTTATTCTTTCTAAGGAGCTGAAGAGCAGCCATATTTTTTTAAATACTCTGAGTCAGTTTTATTTGATCAATGTTAAAATGTCGAGGGGAAATGTGAAGGAGTCATAAAAACACGAAATGTTACTGAGAAAATTTTATTTAAACCTTTTCGCTATTACATTAGTAAAATGTAAAGAAAATTAACAATGAAAAACAATTTAAAATTCACAGATAAAAAATCATTGTTATACATAATTTAATTACATACATAAATACATATAAACAAGGATCGCGTCGATCCCATTGCTTGAAACGGACGGAATATAAATAAACAAAATCAATGAATTCTGCATGAGTGCTTCAAGCCACATGAATAACAAAAAACTAATTCAATAAGAAAGTAGAAGAGAAAAAACCTTGGAAATGTGTTGTCGAATCACGATGTCATCTCAAATGAAGCACTTCCGGTAGGTAGGACTGCTCGGCTCCTCCTTCACTGTAGTCACCACTGTAACAGTAGCTGTTGGTCAGCAGGGGGTGAACTGTGGGGGCCGGGGGGGTACTCACTATCGGGGGGCCAGTAGGGCGGGTACCTCGCCGCGGCCTCCTGCCTCACACCGCAAGAACTAAACCCGGGACTCGGGTATCCTTGCTGCGAGTAGCCCCCGCTGTTGCAGGTGGTGTACGAGGCCAACTGCGACGGGCCCAGCCACGAGGCGGCGTCGTAGCGCGAGTACGGGGGCGGGTATGTCGGCGGCGTGAAGATGCTCCTGCTGGCCAGGGGCAGCCCGTGCTGCCCCAGAGTGTCCCCGAAGAAGGCCTTGGGGTACGGCTGGGCGCTGCGGTACGGGCGCTTCATCCGCCGCCGCCGGCGGTAGTTCCCGTTTTCGAACATGTCCTCGTACTGGGGGTCCAGCGTCCAGTAGTTGCCCTTGCGCTCGCCGCCCCCTTCGCGGGGCACCTTCACGAAGCACTCGTTCAAGCTCAGGTTGTGCCGGATCGAGTTCTGCCACCCCTTCTTGTTGCGCTCGAAATAGGGGAATTTCGCGGTGATGTAAGCGTAGATCTCAGAGAGGGTCGCGCGCTTCGAGTGGGAGGACTGGATGGCCATCGCTATTAAGGCTACATATGAATAGGGAGGTTTGCTTAGGTTGGTGCTAGTGGTATTGGAAGTGCTAGTCGCCGATGAAGACGGTTGCGGCGAGTGGCTGGAGCTAGTACTGGCCGTTCTGACGGGTTCTTCGATGGACTCTACGGAGGTATTGCTGTTTCCGTTGCCGGTGAACGCCGGGCCGTTTGCATTTTCGCCTGTCAGGGGGCTAAAAGTCGACGTCGGGGCGAGGGCTGCAAGAAAAATCGGATTATAGATAGACTTAAAACTTAAAAACAGTATCGTATTTTTTACGTTAGGTGTAGCTTTTTTAAATATCCTATTGTTTGTGCTGCTCACTGACTTGCTTATGTCCAAGAAGTTTTGAACCAAATTTAATAATAACTGCTAATAGATAACGTAAATTTCCAAGTTTGATACGATTTGGAGAACAATCTTAATAAATGTGCTATAGAAAAAAATTAATTAGGACTCATAAAATTATCATCTTGGCCATAATGAGGATTGGTCTGTGTTTTTTTTTAGGTAGATGTAATGGGTAAAATGCCGAGATTTGCAAATATTGAAATAGATAGGGTAAAAAAGCCTATTACGAGATAATTCCTAAAATGAGATACCTCTTTTTTTAACATTAAAGCTTTTTTTCAAAAAAGGCACCACTGTTCTATACTGCCAATAGTTCATTATGAAATACTTGCAGCTCTCGTACAAGTGATTAAGAAGATGGAAAAAATGTAGTAACAAAATATTGTTGATTGTTATTAACGTAGAGCTGACCTTATGAAGTATTTATTTATAATGCCGTTTGTTCGCTATATCTTATATTTTTCCGATTGATCCAAAACTCTGAAAACTTTCTTTGAGCCCTAATTTGAAACACTTGAAAACTGGCTGAATTACCCGTAGGCACAGATGTGCAGACAAGGAGAAATGAATCAAGAGGTTCTCAGTGCCCTTTATTGTTAATATAATACCTAAAAGTGTTTTAAAATTTATTTTCAAAGGTATATTTTTTATTTTAATAGAAATTTACTTTAATTTACTTTTCGAAAAACTGCTATTTACGAAGTTTATTATATTTATTTTTTATTTTATATAATTCAATAAAAAATGTCTCAGTAAAGCGGTTGGTTAATTTCAACTTGGTCACCTAATATGAGAAGTCTCATACTAAGAACGCATAGAGTCTCATCAATAACCCTTTTTTTAAACATCAGGCAAAATAGAACTAAAAATAAAATTCGACAAAATAGAACTTTTAAAGCAAAATACAAATTGGAATCGTTACTACGTTCTCTTGGTGAAAATAGGTAATCCATAATCCACCCTTCAGGAAACGCTCATTCCCAATGAAAGAATTTAAAAAAAATGTTACTTTTCAAAAAAGGAGTGATTTAAAATATTAAAAAATTCATTTTTTTGATATTTTTTTAAAACGTATTGAAAACCCGATAGTTACACTATTCACGTCAAATCGTTGTGTACCTAACACCAAATGTTTTCCTAATTGGAAATCTATTAAGAAATAACAGTTCATTATTATTTTACGGACGTCAAAGAAAAGAAGATAAAATGATGCTTGAACTTGTAAAGGAAACAAAATTTGGCAAGGAGGTGAACGAATTACGGGAAAATGTGTTTCGAGTAGTTTAGCATTAATATCGATTAGGTAGTTTTGCAAAAATTTTGTTTTTCCCCTTCGTGGTCTTAAGTGTGCCTCCACACCACAGATACTATTATCGCAGTGTTTACTACGAAATTTGACATCATGTTCTGTAACAGGTCATAAATGATAAGAAAAACTATATTTATAATGGAAACGGTCGGGCCTCCTTCATCGGAACGCACAGGTTTTATAAATAAACAGTTGGAGATCAAACGACGCTTGTCTTCGAAGTGCATGCAAATAGTCTTTCAAAACGATGAATTAAGTCGCTCTACTATTTCACGTGTATTGCTTGTGGATGTTGGCGTTTATTTGTGGCAATAACGATCGCCGAAAGAAAACAGAAATAACGCGAATTCATCCACACCCGGTGGTAGTAATAACACGCCCGATTTGCTCTCAGTGCTGCTCCGGTAAAGGAACTCATTTGATTTGACGATTAATTTCGCAAAGAACAATCAATTCGTGAATGATAATCTTTCCATAATTCTTGAAATACATTGTTTTTTTGATTCAATCATCATTAACTTATATTTTAAGCCGGCAAATGAAAAATACATTGATAATTTTTATGTACCACGAAGTTATTTCAAAATTGGTCAAAACCAGAATTTTTTAATATGAACTACAGTTAATTCAAAAACCAAAGTAGGAGTACCATCAAGTACTCATGATATGTAACACCAAAATTAAGAAAACAGATAATTATCTGTAGTGATAACTTAATAAGCGTGCAAAAAATTGCAAAATATGGTTTAATAATGGAATTTTACACGAGAAAAATTCCACGGGGCCAAAGTCTTATCAAGCTCAAATGGAGCAGCTTTTTATGTTTGCACATTAGCATTACCACTGACGACAAACTTGACCTTACCAAGTCAAATAGTTAATCAAATTTTAACGTTTGTGCGATTTTCTGGAGAAATTAAAAGCTTACGGTTAGAATTAGAAAACGGAAAGGAATAATAAAATAAAAAATACATTTTTTTCTGAAAAGAAAAAATAAGTATTTAGGTACTCGTATTTGAAGTTCTGCGTCTGTTTTGACTTCAGTAAGTTGGTACTTTTCTGTTAAGTGAAAAGATCTAGATGCCTCTACTGACTTTTTCATGCACTGGGAAATCCATTAGTTTACCTACAGTACTTTATTTCTTTAAGTACCAATCATGCAGCAAAAATCTGATCTGTCTTAAGTCCTCAAGTGTTTGAGTTTTAAGACACAAAATTAAAGTTAGAAAATTTTGAAATAAAAAATCCATTTTAGTACGGGGCTTAGAAAATAAAGTATTTTTGGTACCGAGAAAACTCAGCACCGGTGTGGATTTCGATCGCATGATTAAGAGCTCGTGCTGCAATCTGCGCGTAATGAGGGTTTATTGCCCAACACACGGAATACAATAAACGTGTAAGTGGCTTGTACATTACGAAAACATCAAAATAAAAGCGCACGTATAGTCAAGGGTGGGCCGTGATTTTCTTGGCGAGAAGCACGTTTTAGCAAACAAACGACGACATTTAGCAAGTGCAATCGAGTCGAGATTATGGACATGTGCTACGGTGTTCGAACACAGCAAAGAGCACTGAACGTAGTGAAAAGTGCAGAGTTAGCCGCCCACGTACAGCTGCTGAACGTGTCCTGTTCGGGCCATTACCTCGGCCCCCGTTACTGACATGCTTACCACAGAAGGTTCACATTTATATGTTAAAATTACCGTCTATATGTGCTTGAGGACCATAAAACTTAAAATAACCGGAAAATGGGGCCGGACAGGAAATTGAACTAGTCAGCACAATGCAATGGTCACTCGAAAAATGCACATTACTACGCCGGCATTTTTGGCGAGAATGTGGAACCAAATGCGCAAATTTAACCCACCACAGGGCCTACCACCAAAATCAGGGCAACTGGAACCGAAACATTCGCAAATACTTCCGAAATGCTTGCAGTTCCAAAAAATTAATCAAATGCGTAAACAATTAAATTTGGTAAAAAATCGAGTTCGTTTAATTTTTATAGAGGTAATCGCTGAAATAAAATTATCCGAAAGTTGATAGGTTTTAAGTAAAGATCTAAAAGTTCGAACAATTTATAGCCCGACGCGTCGGCTCGTGGACCTTTTCTTATTGTTAAATAATTATCACCAGTTACCACCAGGCTATAAATTATTCGAACTTTTAAGACTTCATTCCATATGCTTAAAATGTTTACTAAGTACTCAGAACCTATCAAGTTTTTCTTAATTCCACTTGAGGCGCTACCATGAGGTATAAAAAATTAAGGAATTATAACTTATTATGTAGAAAAAATACCAATAACTTGAAAATTTATGTTTTAAAAATAGGTGTTGTGTCCCACAGTTGTAAGTCCTTTGAAAAATTTGAACCTTTGGATAATATTAGCGCATCAAGTTGTAGCATATTGTTTAGGCTTTAGGCTATTAATTTATTTTTTACTCAATTAGTAATAAAAATATACTTATTTATTTTTATATATATTTTATATAGCCTGACTTATGAGAAGAATCCCTGAAGAATTTAGGGATTATTAGACTTATTAGAATAAGTAATAAAATTAACCTGAACGTTTAATAATAATTTTTGGGGTACGGTACCAGAAATATAAAAAAAAATTGTAATTTTTTATCAGTCCCTGCAACATTTTTAGATCTTTTTATAAGCAAAGAAGATAAAAAAGTGAATATACCGGGTGATTATTAAAGATTCTGATTCTTTAAATTGGTGACAAATTTGAAATTTAACTTTGACAAACTGAGTATCAAATGACAAAATTTTATAAACAATCGTCATTTACTTCCGACGGGCGATCACTGCCATCACAGGAAATGATGTTCATGGTGTTAAAACGAATTTCCCTACACTTAATTCAAGGGCTGTTATATTCTTATCAGTTTAGATAGGGTATGATTTAAATTAGTATTTTAATTATCATCATTTTTTAAGTCCTTTTATTGGTACTTGTTGATGCATAAATAGGACTAGGCCTGTGACAGGAAACAAAATTGGGATAAATGGGCTTTATTAAAATAACAGAACAATCAAATATCTTCAAAGAAAACGCTCCTAATAAAGACTATTTTTGCATAAAAGATGTTAACGTGTAATTTAGATAAAGAAGCATATTTGCCAATAATTATTACTCACCTACTTTACTTACTTTACTTTCATCACGAGCTACAACACGAAAATAATAAACAAAAATTACGTACAAAAACAAAGTTTAGTCCGTGTGTGTGAAGAAGGTTTGATAAATATTTTTTGGCAATTTCTGCCGGTCAGTGTATTGATTTTGAAACACGGATAACATTTTTATAACAAATCTATTTTCTTCTCATTTTTGTCCATCTCAAATTGGCAAAATACACATTGTATTCACCGTAAACCGTAATTCGCACCGTGAACAAGATTTCGTTCCGCCCATTTGAATTATTACGCTCCCACTTGAACAACTGACGTAGATAATAGCTCCGCCCTACTCACTTCAATGATTTGGAAAAAATAACGCAAATACAATTATATTTTTATTATTTTGTAACTGACACTTGGCTCAATAAAAAAAACAGAAACCCTCTTTAAGACTCTGTCACCACCGTTTGTAAGAATGTGACTATTTTTAATAAAAATTCTGAAATAACAATTACTTAGGTATTTCTAAATTAGAGAGGGCACCTTGGGGCCTGCAAGTTGTGAGTTGTGAATTTCTAAAAAAATGTAAAATTCAAAACTACTCCTCCGTAATTTAAGTAAATCAGAGAATGGCCATGTATTTGTAAATAATTCTATTAAAGTATCAATCAAATTATTGCGTTAATAGAATCACAAATGGGCTGCTGTTAAAACGAGGGTCTTTCGTAAACACTGTATCAATATCATGCCTGAGGGCGCGATGGAAGCCTAATGAGAGGCCCAAAGGCAAGCACTGTACCATTATACCTGTCATTCATTCTCTGTAACTTTATACAACACGGGGTTAACTTGCAGTTATCCAATTAGGGCGTTTTTACTAATTATTTGCTTGTTTCCACCGAGAAATCCGATATACTTAGGCGTTTGAAAGATGTTTTAGCTTTTTAAAATACTTATTATTTTTTCAAGATAATTAATTGGGTGTGGACGGAATAAAAATGATTATTTTGATTTAGAGACGTTTATTAAACAAAATCCCGGAATTTACTCACTAAAATAAAAAACAAACAATGCAATTAGTCCCTATTATCATTTTAAAAATAATAAACAAGTTTTAATTCAAACATGCTCCATTTAGAGAACGTACTTCGCCTACATTTGGGCCTGAAATCAAAATTACATTTACCCCACAGCTACGTAAAAATAAAACAACACTCCGCATTTACATCACTTCGAAAAACTCGGCTGTATAAAATTCTGTTTTGATACAGGAGTGAAAATGTTTTCATGTGGGATTTCATTCGTTTTTAAAATTACATTTTCGGACCGCAATATTTTCATTCCTGAGAATATTTCCTGCAAAAAGTAATTCTTCGTTAGCGAGGATTAAATTAGATGTATTATCGCTGTTTTCTATGATTTTTTCCCAATAGTGGTGGTGTGAATGATGACCTCTTGCTGAAGCTTATCTAGAGTCACCAGGACAAAAGGCAAGGCCTATGACGTGTGATGCCGAGAACGTCATCCACACAGTTTTATAAAAACAATATTAGCGTTACATTTGAAAAACACAGATATATATTAGCCATGACCACAAATACGTAAATATTTAGATGTGAAATGCGTAAACCGTAACCTTATTTACAAATACTTAAGCCTGATAAATGATTTAGACATGAGTTCGATTTTTTGTCGCTGGACCTATAGCCACGGCTTTAATAAATATTCTAACGGACTATCGGTAATTTGTTGGAGCAGCCACTAGCTACCGTGATTATTTATATTTACAAATAAACTAGCGTTTCCACATTTGTTGTTGTAAACTTGGTTCAGAATTTAATAAAGCTTCACCCAATTGGGAAGTAATTCGATCATTTTCAGTAGATTAGTTTCCATTATTTCCATTCCACGGCAACTTACCGTGATTGTGAAGAGGTAACGTGGAAGTCAGAGAAGACAGTGTGTAGTTTCCGATACCAGGCTCTGATTTTATCTTCTGAACATTTGATAACAAGTCCTGAAACAAAATCAGTCAGTTATACAAACAAATATCTAAATTATATAAATAATCCATCAACACCGAGATATGAAGCCTTATTCTACTCATAAAGCAAACTTATGTTTTCATGGATGCCAAGTTGTTTTGAAAACACTGTCACTGCATCAAATTGAAAAGCGAAATTGAATAAAACAGTGCGGAAACTTGTGTTTTCAGTATTTTTGTAATAGTGCCTCTTACAGAATATAGTTTACGGAAATGGTTTAGAGATCGTGTCTTGAATGGTGTGTGAGTAGTGTGATATTGGCTATTACCTATATCGGATTGGCGATCATTTCAGTTGCGTTACACGGTATAGTGCTTCTTGATTACTTACGGGGTGGTCCGGAGACCTGGCGGGACTTCTAGATACGCGGTCCAATAAATTCAATAAGCAGAACATCAAGCATTACGATTTAAATTAAACTGAAGAACATAAAAAGGTATCTTTCTCTGATACACAACTTGTAAGATGGGTGGCAGAAAAACCAACTCGTTGGTTAAGTAGTTTTTTCCAACATTTTTTGTGTAATTTATTTCTTCAAATAAACAATCTTCAGTATAGGATGCGTGTGGTATTCAGTTTTTTTTCTCGTGTACTAATAAAGTAATTAATAATAGGCACCCAGACATATCAGAACGGACGACGGGACGTCTCCTTGCTCAGCGCCTCATAAAATAATTCCTGGGAACTGTAGAACCTTCAAAACATTGTAGGAAACAAAGGACGTTCCCGGAATGATTTAAAGCGCACTACAGAAATATGGGTTTTTTAGAATTACCATTTCTTTCTCTAATTTTCGCGACATCTCTTCTTCAACGCTTTTTTATTTTTTGTAATATGTAACATATTACAATTTATTGATCCTAATGATTACTTATCGAAAAACATAAATCTTTTTTAGCAAGTAAGATTAAGAAATTCGAAGAATATGCAAAGATATTGATAGCTTTTAACCTTCGGCTGAAAATGTTACTTTGCAAATTTAAGTTGTAATACAACGTATTACATATTTAGAAGGTATCGGAGATATGTTAATGACTTGCCACTTTTAATTACAATTGAAACGATTTTATGAAAACCTGATCAATTTAATGCCTGCAAATATGTACTCTTATTTAAGCTTTTATTTTTCTAAACTGGGAAAAGAATTATTTGTGACAAGTGGCTTCTTTATTTAGCAAGACAAACTATTATTACGACATTTTGATCGTTACTAAATAGACAAATGTGATGACTAAATACATTGTAAATTATTACGAAGGCAACTTTGCATTTACGTTGACCCACTTACAGAAAAAATATAAACATCAACAGAATAGGAACTAGAAAACTAGATCACAATCTTGAATGTATTAATGTGATAATCAGAATCGAATGAATTTAGCAAATCTACAAATTACCTAATCACAATCCAATTATTTTGAAAAACTAAACAAAAAATAAATTTTATTGTAAACCAATAACTTAGTCATAAGAGGTATTTTTTACATTGTTGTTTTAATGAGAAGTGAGAAGTCACGTTTTTACCACTCTGCAATAAAATAATGTTGCTTAGTACTTACAATGCAATTTTTAAGATATTTTTATCCTTTACAAAAATAGATTTACAGTCATTTTCTTTTTTTGTAATTTTATACGCCTTTTAACTTTTGTTAAATTTTTGTCAATTTGCCTCAAAAACCACAGAAAAAGCGATTCTTTTACACAAAATTGATTCCAAATACTGGACGTATTGTCAAAGCAAAATTCATTTCAAAAACATGCGAAAACATTAAGTCTGGCCAGTGACATCGGGCAGTGACATTACATTTTTACTGCTGTAGAACATCTATTTTCTTAGAATGCTGCTCCCAATATTCAACACGATGTCACATTACAGATGAAACAGGTGTCACCTGGGGGCAAAATTCGCCCATTTCTTTAAAAAATTGTGTAACAAATTAAATTTGTAAACGTCGATAATTTATGGGAATCTGGTGTTTACAGATGTTCAGAAGTATGGTAAACAAAAAGGGCGCATAAACTTTCTTTCTGAGATAAATTTCTAAAATTAATACTTTTTGGACCAAACGCATTGACCTTAGTAATTCTATTTGGTATGATTATGATTCCGTGCTTAAAAACAAACCTTCCTGATAAGAAAAGTCATTCAAGTTGATTTTTATGGTAATGTAAAAACACTGCTGAATTAAAAACAGATAAGAGAACACAAGTTACAAAATCAGCTAGATTTGATGATTACACTTACAATTTTTTCAAAATTTTTTATTCAATTAAGGAGATACTTCCAAAAAATAAAATTAAACCACATTACCTTCCGTTTTTTGTCAACACTCGGAACAAGAAAACATTTTCACTCGATTATTTGTAATCATAATATTATCCGAGGATAATTTTATTTTCTGCGATTTACTTATGCTAAATTATCACAAAATCGTTAAAGCCATGCCACGATCTGCAGGTCAAAAACAAAGACTTGTTTCGTTTTATTATTTTATTATTTGTGAGGAAACTTACAAACATTTATCAAATTTATGATAATAGAGTTCAGAAAGATTATCGAATTTTTATTTAAGCGAAAAGATTACTTTTCGCTAGAGATTTGAGTAATCTATCTAAAATAAGAAAGGCGCTTCTCAAAAAACAACATGAGATTCTGCTATCAAGTCCTGATTTGATGGCTCACGCGAGTTAATAATTTTATGTTACAAGGACAGTGAAAATTGCTGAAAAAATACGAAACATCAATGTCTAGAAACAAAATTCAATTACGTTTCCATTATTATGCGTATTGTTTTCATCCCAGTAATTGCGTCTGTTCATGAATATCGCGTAATACTGAGTAAAATTAAGAGAAACTCAACAGTTGGAACTGAAGACTTCGTTTCTCTGAAGCCTCTATATTCTTTCATGTTGTGTTTATAAATACAACTTTTGTTTCAAAAACATTTACTATAAATAAAACACAATAACAATAACATTGCTCAAATATGAAAAAATAAACTAGAACAAACCAAATACGAAAAAACTGAACGTTTTTAACCCAGATGAAGTCTCCAACCTTTCTGTTTGTGTTAGAATTAGTGCTAGACCTGTGAGTCACTATTTTTTAATCTAAGCGTAATTCCTCACCCGGGCACATAAACAAACAAGATCGCATTACAAATATTTTCACACCATTATTAATATGCTAAAAGTGTGTATTATTATCAATACTTGTAATATATAAACACGATAACGGAAAGTTGCAAAAAACTTCTCTGATTAAACTGTCCATATGCACCATTATCTCATGTAACTTTATACTTTAATGAAACTTGGTCTTTTTACATCGAGCCGTCTATTTCGTCTGTAAATGTTAGGAGGAAAGGATGATAAAATTTATTTATTTATTTTTGAGACTTGAAGAGGATTCAAATAAGTATAGAAAAAATCAAATTTATTGACAACTTGTGCGTGCTTTATTTAAATTTCCAAGCAATCGCCAATCTTCACGTGCAGAACATAAACTTAGTTATAGTTTCCGAGCAAGAAACAAATCTATGAACTGAAAATAGTTACCGCCGATGTTTATAGAATCAAGAAAGACCTCACACAACATAAATCATGTCGATGGATACCGTAATGATCTCTCATTTAAAACTTTTGAGGGACAACACCGGATTTTTATCATTATCAATGATTTCTACCAGTTGCTAACATAATTAGGTAGCTACTTATCTCTTGTTTTTGTCTAATACTGTTATCACATTTAATAATCAAATTAGGCAATTTTTTGTATCAAGAACATTTATATCATGTGTTAACAAACTTTATTTGTCACTATTTTTGCAAACTAAATACACCTGGAGTTATGCTCGTAAGAAGAGAATGTTAAACATAACTCATTCTCTAGAACTGGAGGGTGTGACAATTCAAAAATTCGTTCGTCATAAAGATACAGCACAATCGTTTTTACACAATCAATTTGGATTAACTTATTCAATTAATTTTAAATACATGTAGGTATTTTCTTAATAGTTAGGAGCAATAAAATTTTGTACGTTTTAACAAGCAATAAACGAAAATGTTTTGTGTGCATACAAAGGATTTATCGTATATAATTTTCACTAATTGCTTTTTATCGAAGTCGGTATAATGTCACACCGTTTGTAAAATCATTGCACAATACCAACAACAATTAATAAGCTATAAGAATTACTCCTAACAAATTACAGTAGTAAAAACTGAATGGTGAAATAAAAAACCGCTGAAACCCTTAATTAAGACTTTTGTAAATGATAAAATGATGAATTAATATGAAAAATTCTCAAGTCGGCTAGCGACGGTCTTAAAAATCGTTTGAAAAAACCTGAAACAATAGGTATACCTATCACCAGATTCAAAATAAGATGCAATATGAGATCCAGAATCGTAAAATATTTTGTTGCAACTATGGGTCAATTTATAAAAAAATAATAGGAACTGACAACTAACATTATTACAGTAGTGAATATAATAATAAATGGTTCACAAAAAATCGAATATCTGAGGACTTTAACTTACACTTTGGGAAATAAAGGTTTTTATCTGCTCGCGACGTTGCGTATTTTAGTATAACTTTTTAATCGATTATAAATTTTAAAAAATTGGACAAGTTCTCTCCATATATTTATACATTTGATTAAGGTTTTATTTATTTGTTAATAACGTGAACGTATATTTTGATAAAAAATGTGAAAAATCACATTCCCTAATAGTAATTACATAATCATCTACCTAAGAAAATTTTGTATTAAAGTTTTATTTGTAGTTTTGAGAATAATAATTTGAGGGTTTAAAAAGCCAAGCGAGTGCGAATCAAGCTATCTATATTTATTTTTTGCTGCATAAGGAAATAATAAATTACAAGTAGAGATTACCTAATTGTAGATAATTTTCGAAAGATTTGTAAAATGTTAAACATTGATCTATCGAATGCAGCGTTGGTAAAATTATGTTTTACCACACTCCCTCCCTACCTTCGTTAAGAATCAAATGGTTGTTTATCACATTTATCATTCATTACTCATTTTATATTAGAGATTAAAATGATTCAACTTTTAAGTCCATTGTTACTGCAAATGTCTAAACTTTCAATGTTTGTTAAAGTAAAACAAAAATTATCTAGTTTTTTATTTCTCATAATTTTGATTTTAAGTTATTCAAGGTAAGTAATTATGAAGGAAAAACTTCATCTAAATCCATAAAAACATGAATCAGAAACCCCAAACGGGGAAAACTGTACTTAGTCAAAACGTGACATATATGATTTTCTCGAATTGCCGTGAAAAAAACAAATTACAAAGAATAAATGTCCTACCATACTGCCTATCACATATCACACGTATCATAGATAGGAAACAAAATTAATGATGAATAAACCAACAACCACATTTCTCAAAAAAATAACAAGAAATTTAAGAAAGTTAAGGCAATAATTATTGTAGTCTATTTAAGTCTCGGTCCTTAGTTTAAATGACGCAGTGGAGTCTTACAGTCACAAAAAATAGGTAGTTTTGAGAACTGTGTACAAATCCTAACTCTACAATGGTTGTGATAAGAACAAAGCACAAAAGTATGAACACGCATTTAAACAAATTTTGGAAAAAAAGGATGTAGGTACCATAGAAATTTGATATCCTAGAATGTTTTTGTTTCATGAGTGCTGTAACTAAATAACTAAATGACTAATAGCATGCAAATGCCGGTGTATTTGTATCATGATAACACACCAAAGCGATATGGATTGAATGAATACAAGATTCTGAATCAGTGAATTGGTTTTCATAAGTCATAAGTCATTCAAAGTTATTTTATATTTTGAGCTTCTATCTGGAAACACAAATGGAAAGCCCATGTAATAAATATGAATAGGATTCAATTGAAAGTGTTTTTTCATCAATAAATAAACTATTAGAAAGAACCGTAAGCGTTATTTACTTGGACATTTTGATACCAGAGGCGACAAGCATCATATGTTTTGATGTTAGTGTTAATTAAAGAAACTCTTCCTTATCTATATCTACAATTTTTTCTAGAACCTTACACATTTGAATTAAAAAATGCCTATAAACCAGAAAGTTGTGTATGGATTTCGAATATTTTTTTTACCAAATTTTGAAAGAAAATTTATTACAAAACCTCATCCGAAACCTGTATCCACATTTAGCAAATTGTTTTATCTATTTGAAGCCAACTGTGTGTGTAAAGTGGCAAAATTTTGACTTACTGTGGACATAATGTGGGCCGAATGCATGGATCTCCCCGTAAAATTGAGAGCTTCGGGCAAGTCGTTCATTTTTAAAAATTCGTGTCCAAAAGACAGTTCAACACCAACACACAAACATAATTATCGCTATGTTTATTTATTTACAGTTAGTATTTCAAACAAACACTACAGAACGAAGTTATTTGTAAAATAAATCCGGATCACTTAACCAGCACCACCAAACTTTGAATTTCCACCTCACATCCACCTAAAAACTAGCACGTTTTGCTGTCAATTGCTCTGTGTACAAACAGTGCGTAAAAACGGTCACCGACGAGAAGTTTTTCGGATGTTGCTCACGCATACGTTTCGCATCATACTAAAATGGAGGAGGGATAACCTGGTTATTCAGGGGCTTGACGAAGCCCCCACTATGGCAGAGGCACCGCCTCGACTCGGCCTCTTCTATTGCAGTGGTGTCTCCCTAATTGAGACGTAGGAAGAGACCGTTCATTGGTCTGTGCATTATCTTGATCGAATAAAATACATCAATGATTTCGAGGTGGGGCAAGGGGACTGGCTTAGGCACCGCTGCCAAACAAAACTATCGGTCTCAAAGGGTAAAAATAAATTTCGAGTGCTGCAATTGCCTCAACTGTAACTTTTGATCATTAAAATCATGATGGTTACGTTCTAAGATTGTTTATTTTGATTTTTTTTTGTGCCGTCAATAACTACGAGGATTTTTTTACAGTTAAAAAAACGCATCATTTTAAAGGGTAGGCATTGCCGTGTTGAGGTTTATAATTAAAATCAAAAATAAAAAAGCGTATGTAGTAAAATGCTTCAGTAATATTTTCCAAAAAAGAAAATCATCACATGATACTCTCAAATTGAGTATCTGACGTCCTGATTATAAAGTGTTCATAACAAGGTGTTAATGTGATTTTAAGAACAATTAAACTTTGGACTCATTGCAATTCTTTTTCTGGAGATGACGTTCGAATTATGCTATTTAAATAGAATTTTTATTGCTTTCCCGATTGTTACGACCACAATCTATAAAAATGGCATCTCAGGGTTAAGATTTTAAGCAACACGACGAAATAATCTGGGATTTTAGGATTCCAATAAAATGTGGCTTGCAAACTATGAAAGAAAATTTTATTTTTATTGAAACACGTTGAGATAAAACGAAGTTTTACACCCAAATGGGAGGATAAAGTAGTAGGATGTATATAGTCGTACCTACTTGTTTTTACTTTTTTTTCTATTTTCTATTGCTGGTTGAATTATGAATAAAGTTTTTTTTACAAAATTACAATCTTAAAAGCTTGAACATGTTTTTCTTCTAATGGCGTCCGCTTTTAAGTACTATGTGAATTTGCCTCTAAACAGGGCATTAATCAAATAACCATTGATAAAATGTGCTAATTGAATCTGTAAATTTCGATCCAGTCATTTTCACTATTTCTTAAAAAAAATTTCAAAGATTGACTAATTTTTGACCTTTTCCTGAACAAAAATAATGAAGAAAAAACTAAAAACACCAGCCAAGTTGTCTCATTTTGAATCATAATCATTTCATCTCAATCAAAACGCAATATTTTATCCTCATTTTACTTTACTATATACCTAAATCTTACATCATTGTCCTTGCTCTGGTTATTAGTGACTAGGTAATTAGTTTATGTTTACATCATACTTATATGATGCATGTCTAAATGTGTCAACAGCTGACTTGGTTCGCGTGGTCATTTTACACGTACATGACGGATCGCATACACACTTCAGGTAAAAAATCATGTGTTCGATTAAATTTGTTATCACAGTGGGCTCATAGAGTTGGTAAAATTGGATAATAATGTAAAAACTTTTGCCAACCTAATTTCAAAATCCCGAGCTTCTTTGATCTCGCTTTGATCAGAAACTTGCAGTAAATAGAACGCAACGTGGTAGGTATACTAAATAATATTACATAGCTTACCATTATCATCAAAAACTTTAAAATAAGTCTGCATTCACATCTACTCCAAAGATACAGCATAGCATAACTTCTATAACTTTAATTTAAAAAATACTACCTACCATTCACTAGCATTCCGTTTCGTGTAAACAAAGTAAAATTTTTGAAACTACGAACAAAAGCGAATTGTTTAATGTGTAATTTGATTTAGAAAAAATGCATCTCATTGTAGCTTGATACACAATTTTTTTTTTGAATAAGCACAACACACAAATAAATGTGCTGCTATAATTTTAAGAAATTCAATTTCCCTTTTCTTCTCTGGGCCTATTTAAATTTATAATTTTATAAAAGACATCTAAGTATACAATTCATGAATTTTTACCTCTGTAGAGTTATGAATAAATAATTTTTTAGTCTGAAAATTTTTTTTTCTTTGAATTTACACAAATCAGCAATTTATATCAAGTATGCCCATTTCATTTCGTAAGATTTTCGTATGGGTATAGTCCCCATAACGCGTGTCGATACATACGTAAGTATTTCTGATTATGTCAACTCATCAACTTAGTGCTAATTACCTCATGCACATTTTTGTTACTATGTGAGATCAGCTACGATTTTCTTGCTATTAGAAAAGGAATCCAATAAATTATCCAATTATCAGAATAAGATGATTTAAAGTAGCTACGCATTCGTTTTTAACCGATTTATTCGACAAATAATTTACTTCAACGAAACTTTTAGCAAATAAAGCGATTTCATGAGCACTTTGTTTCGATTTTATGGTAAAAATCGCAGAAGAAATGTTTTTATTTAACGCAGCATGTGTTTTTCCTACACTATTTGGATGGCTTATGTATTCTATAAAATATTTGTTGTCTAAAATTACTGCTCCGGGCTCTGGGTTTGTCAATATTGAAATAAAAATTACCTATTTCTACGCCAGTGGGGAAACGCACCGCTTCCAATGGCGTTAGCGGGCGTTTCTCTATTTTATTCAGGCACGCCTATTTGTGCCTTAATTCTTACTAAGTACCCAAAGCAAACCGTCAAAATACTTATTGTTTATTTTGAAAAATGTGTCCTCTAAAGGATAATAAAAACGTTCCCCGGGAAAATTTACGTTCACACTTTAGTGAAAAACGAATAGTTCAAGTGTTTTAGGGGTGAATTGGGATTAATAAAAATGTCAGGCAACAACAACACACACTCAGAGAATTATTTATTCTTGTGTCTTTACATGAATTACGACATGTGGTCATGTGGATTTGGTTCAGAACATGATATACCTACTGTTCTGTTATTATTGTTTGTGTTTATAGAATTTATCTGCTAATTTCGTTGCAAGCACCTCAACAGCAATACAATAATCAGCATGCAACAGTAAAATATTGTGCGGGTTTAGTTTCTAATAGGATAATGATTTGTGCGCCGCGCCAGTCAATTTACTGCATATTTGCTGGTGAACCCGCCAAGAGTCACGTTACTAAATACACAAACAAAAGGGGAAACATAAACCCCGCACTGTTAGCTTTTTTAAAATGACGTCGTAAACTTCAAATTGGTTTTAAAACAACAGCAAACCGGCCCCCATTCAAACTCCCTGTGTTAATATACTTGTCGAAGAACACGCGACTGATCTTTTGACCTCTGACAAATCCAACCCGAACGCCTTTGTGCTTCGTAAACAGGGGTTTATCCCAATAGTCAAAAATATTTATTTACAGGCAAAAGAAAAAATAAAAAATGTTGCCCCAGTATTTTTTTGTCTAATTCTAAAACAATAGAAGTGCAGAATTGTTAAAAATGCATAAAGCGTGACTCAATAATTACACGATAATTATAAAATATCAATAGCTACTATGAACTTTTCTTATTTCTGAATTTTATGAAAATGATTTCGCTGTTTTGTCTGAAATTATTTGCTAAAGAAAAATTTCAGCTCCTTGAATACTTTAGGTAGACTATTATTTATAATTGTTACTATTATTATTGTAAGTATTGTTATTATTATTATTAATTACTAATTACTAAATTAGAGCACTTCTTATTAAATGAACGTGTACTACAAGTTGCATTCTGCAGGTTTAAGCTGTTATAGGCAACCAGTTAAACAGCACCATTTGACATTTATTCGTGACATTCGTGTCATGCGTCAAAGTGAAATGTCAAATAAGTTTTGATAAAAACAAGAACTATTTTGGATAATTTCAGAGACTTTTTATTGTGATTTAGTTCTAGGGGTAAGGAATTAATAAAAGTACGCATTTTTATGGGTATTTTGATCACAATATCACTATATCCGCAAAACGAGAACAATACATTTTTTGTATTGCTGACCGGAAATTGTGTTTTATCGGGTTTACCTGTCTCCTATATTTTCTTAATAATTTTGACTGATTATTGTACTTGTTTTACGTATTGTTTTTCCAGTTGCGGCGTAGTATCAAAGAAATCAAAAATCCAATAGCTCACGTTAATGTAGCTTTGAGGCAAATCACGAAAGAATGGTAATTATGAAATTAACGATTAGGTTTTTGCCTATTTTGAATTGTAGTCAGGAAACGTGAATATATGTGCCGTCACTGATGATGTGAAACAAGCTCTTAAAGACTTCCGCTTCAGAAAAGCCCAAGACACTGCCGCTTTAATTTGTAAGTCTTGTCACCACATCTAAGTTTATTTTTCATGGACTTGTTATAGTGAAAGTTGATCGTGAAAAACAGCAAATAATAATCGACGAAAAACTGGAGAATATCACAATTGAAGAACTTCAAGAGAGTTTACAAAGCCATCAGCCCCGTTATGTCATTTTATCATATCGCCAGGAACACAAGGATGGACGCGTTTCTTATCCACTGTGTTTCATCTATTTCACACCACGCGACAGCCACGCTGAGTTGCAAATAATGTATGCAGGATCAAAAATCTCCCTGCAACGTGAAGCCGACCTTGCCAGAGCTTTTGAAATTAGAGAACTGGAGGATTTGACAGAGGAATGGCTCTTGGAAAAGTTAGGGAATTAAATCAAACCAAATATCATGCTTTCGTTTATTAAATTTTTAATCAAATTAGTCCTGATTGTGAAATTACGTTGTCATCCCAGGTCACTTTGATCACAAGTTTAAGAATCGAAGGTGCGGTGTTGCTTATTTATGTTTAATGATTTTAGTTAGAAATATTCCTTAAGCAATAAGGATTACGTTTATTTAGTCAGTTTAGCAGTTGGGACTTTTTGAAACGACATTCCAAAAACACCAAATTGTGCGAGAAAATCTATATTCTGTTAAATTCTGAATGTTGAATTTTGTATTGCGAGTTTATACTTTTGTAACAAAATAAACAAAGTCAATGATAAATTTTTATTTACATAATACCTTGAAATAATGTAAAGTACTAGCAATGTATGTAATTATGATGTAAATCTTTTCTGATTAGTATATTGCCAAGAGAACGTGGTCAAGAGCTCCAAAACCATTTCATGTCAAATGATGTGCCAAGTTTAATTTTATAACATCAAGACACCCATTTATGAAATTTTCACAGCACTCTCGACCTCGTTTAGACTCCTGGCATATTTTTCAGAAAAGACTAACAGGATCGTGTACAAATAATCTAAATAAATCACATTAACTGCCCTAAGATTAAAGGAAGTCAGTTCTTTCTATTATGCTTAATATTACGTTCCTCAATTACTAAAACATAATAATAAGAACCGAAATCCTTTTTAATCCCACCCTCAATTTTTTCTTCTCAATTCTTTGGAAGTTGCAAGTACTCACGCCGAGATTAAACAGTAAATCATTCTGCAACAAACAGATAGTTAAGGATTTCGGTTCTGATTTAAAAATAATGTTAGTTTCAAAATCTAGCACAAGATCACACCACTTCTATATAAACACAGCCATATGAACAGTACGTTAATAATTATTGCCAACTTGTCATAAAGAGGAATATTCGTGTTTATATAGTTTATTGAGAGCATTTTACATAATAAATTTTATATTCTTACGACCAGAAATCGTCAAAGTAACAGTACAAAAATGATACAACTATCATGTGTGATCATGGGCGTTTTCTAACGCTATTACATACCCATAAAGGTAATAAAAGAAGGATAACAAGTAAAACGCGAGCTTAATCCACCCTTCCCTCTGACACCTGGTCAAGACATCAGCGTTCATAATACTAGTGGGGTCGTAAATCCCTAAGCCCGACATCACAGGCCTTGTCCTGTACCTATTGATGTGATAAATGATCAGCGGGATGTTGAGAAGCAGTGAAAACCATTCTCCGGCGGCAACAAAAAGGACGTTAAAGAAAATGTGAAGGAGGTACTCTGGCACCACTAGCTGTGAAAAGTAGTCACAGTGCAACAACTAATTAATTATGCACAAACGCTAACTTACCGGATTTAAGCTGTTACACTGGTCAATGGGGTTCTTGTAATCAGTTTTTAATTCATCAAATGCAATCACGTGAAACAGGGAGAAAAATATAAGAAAAGCGTCGACAATCAGGGCAATGATATACGAAAATGCAGGGAAATTGAACGCCATTTTTGTTGTTATCAAAATTCACACTTTCACAGCGTTTTGATAATTGTGTTTGACTTAGATTAGGTATTCAAACACGGGACATTAACTTCGGCGGCACTCCCGTGCTTTTCAGATTAAAAACAGCCCAAGAACGGAAAATCGGCTATTTTTCAATTTTTAGGTTACCGTTATCGACTTTTGACAACTGACACCTGTCATGTCAGTGAAATGGTGCTGGAACACGAACATTACAGTCGACCAGACAATCACTGCGCGCATGGAACTAGCACCATTTCCCCACCATTTCCCCACCATTCCCGTTTTCTACAGCCAAGTTCACACCAGGAAAATTATCAAAATAATTGTAAATTATTATAAAAACATCAATAAGCTGTTACGCTGACTTGCATATCACATTTATAGAACATTTCTTGACCATACATTTAATTTCTGCATTTTTTAGTCTCATATTCAAGCAATGCAAACTGATTTTTTTTTTCACCCCCTTTATATACTGCAATTTTCTTTATTTTTACAGGAGATTAAGCCCTTTGATAGAGTCTTCGACTGTAAAAAAATCATGTTCGGACAAACACGCCTTGGGACATTAACGAATTTTTTTTAATTTTTATAAAATTTCTCGATTTTGCATACTGCGTTAAAAAAATTCGTATTTAAGGATTGCTCTAATTAGTCAAATTAATAACTAATTTGTCCAGCAAGAACCACGTGGAGGTTTAGAGCATTCTTGCCAGGAAAAAAGGATATAAGGATGAGGTAAACAATGATTATTTGAAAATGAAGAGAATAAAGGAATTATTGGTTTGTGAAATGAAAAAATAGTACATAAAAATCAAACCTTTTTCACTTTGCGTTAAATAAATGCTTTTACCTTTTGTACTGCATCTGCTACCATTTGTAGCAAAACCTAAAAAATAAATTAAAAACACAACCAACAAAAAAATTAATTTGTAGGAAAGTTACAACAAGCGTCTTTAATAAATATTATACAGAAGAAAGGATACACAATACGGTATAATATATGGCACACAAGCTATTAAATTCAACACATCACAAGATAAAACGCAAAAAAATGCACCTACCTTCATATGGCTTCTCCGTTGGCTACTGTTTGTAGCAAGACATTTAATAAAAAATTAAAACAACACCAATAAAAATCTTTATTTGCATGAAAGTTACAACAAGCAACGTTTGTCAATATTAAACAAAATAAAAAATACACAATACGTTTCAATATGTGGCAATTCAAATTCAAATCAAATTCAATACCTCAGTAAATAAATGCACCTACCTTCATATCGCTTCCACGTTGGCTACCGTTTGTAGCATAAAAAAATAATAAAAATGAAACCAAAAATAAATGTTTATTTGCATTAAATTTAGAGCAAGCCACTTTCATTCATTGAAATTAAAGAGAAAATTATTACGTGGCAATAAATTGTTTGAGTGTTTGATTTTATTTTAATTACTGTATTTAAAATGAGTCACTCAAACTATGACTTTTCAACACCGTATTTAGAGCCGGTGTACACAACATTTTAATCGCAATAAAATTTTAACGAATTATTGGTTTGTGAAATAAATAAATAAATACGACACAACAATAAAATGGACGTACCTGTGTTTCGCTTCCACGTTGGCTACCGTTTGTAGCATAAAATAATAATAATAAAAATGAAACCAAAAAAAAAATGTTTCTTTGCATTAAATTTAGAGCAAGCCACTTTCATTCATTGAAATTAAAGAGAAAATTATTACGTGGCAATAAATTGTTTGAGTGTTTGATTTTGTTTATAGTTACTGTATTTAAAATGAGTCACTCAAACTATGACTTTTCAACACCGTATTTAGAGCCGGTGTACACAACATTTTAAATTAAATTAAATTTTAACGAATTATTGGTTTGTGAAATAAATAAATAAATACGACACAACAATAAAATGGACGTACCTGTGTTTCGCTTCCACGTTGGCTACCGTTTGTAGCATAAAATAATAATAATAAAAATGAAACCAAAAAAAAAATGTTTCTTTGCATTAAATTTAGAGCAAGCCACTTTCATTCATTGAAATTAAAGAGAAAATTATTACGTGGCAATAAATTGTTTGAGTGTTTGATTTTGTTTATAGTTACTGTATTTAAAATGAGTCACTCAAACTATGACTTTTCAACACCGTATTTAGAGCCGGTGTACACAACATTTTAAATTAAATTAAATTTTAACGAATTATTGGTTTGTGAAATAAATAAATAAATACGACACAACAATAAAATGGACGTACCTGTGTTTCGCTTCCACGTTGGCTACCGTTTGTAGCATAAAATAATAATAATAAAAATGAAACCAAAAAAAAAATGTTTCTTTGCATTAAATTTAGAGCAAGCCACTTTCATTCATTGAAATTAAAGAGAAAATTATTACGTGGCAATAAATTGTTTGAGTGTTTGATTTTGTTTATAGTTACTGTATTTAAAATGAGTCACTCAAACTATGACTTTTCAACACCGTATTTAGAGCCGGTGTACACAACATTTTAAATTAAATTAAATTTTAACGAATTATTGGTTTGTGAAATAAATAAATAAATACGACACAACAATAAAATGGACGTACCTGTGTTTCGCTTCCACGTTGGCTACCGTTTGTAGCATAAAATAATAATAATAAAAATGAAACCAAAAAAAAAATGTTTCTTTGCATTAAATTTAGAGCAAGCCACTTTCATTCATTGAAATTAAAGAGAAAATTATTACGTGGCAATAAATTGTTTGAGTGTTTGATTTTGTTTATAGTTACTGTATTTAAAATGAGTCACTCAAACTATGACTTTTCAACACCGTATTTAGAGCCGGTGTACACAACATTTTAAATTAAATTAAATTTTAACGAATTATTGGTTTGTGAAATAAATAAATAAATACGACACAACAATAAAATGGACGTACCTGTGTTTCGCTTCCACGTTGGCTACCGTTTGTAGCATAAAATAATAATAATAAAAATGAAACCAAAAAAAAAATGTTTCTTTGCATTAAATTTAGAGCAAGCCACTTTCATTCATTGAAATTAAAGAGAAAATTATTACGTGGCAATAAATTGTTTGAGTGTTTGATTTTGTTTATAGTTACTGTATTTAAAATGAGTCACTCAAACTATGACTTTTCAACACCGTATTTAGAGCCGGTGTACACAAGATTTTAATTGCAATTAAGTTTTATGAAATTATTGGTTTGTGAAATAAACAAATACGACACAGCAATAAAATACACCTACCTTCATATCGCTTCCACGTTGGCTACCGTTTGTAGCATTAAAAAAAATTAAAAACAACACCAATGAAAAAATCTTTATTTGCATGAAAATTACAACAAGCGACATAATTTTACGGCTGTAAAAAACAATCAACAATGTTATATTTAAGGATTGCTCTAATTGGTCAAATTAGTCAATAACTAATTAAAAATTAAAAATTAGTCAATAACTAATTTGTCCAGCAAGAACCACGTGGAGGTTTAGAGCATTCTTGCCAGGAAAAAAGGATATAAGGATGAGGTAAACAATGATTATTTGAAAATGAAGAGAATAAAGGAATTATTGGTTTGTGAAATGAAAAAATAGTACATAAAAATCAAACCTTTTTCACTTTGCGTTAAATAAATGCTCTTACCTTTTGTACTGCATCTGCTACCATTTGTAGCAAAACCTAAAAAATAAATTAAAAACACAACCAACAAAAAAATTAATTTGTAGGAAAGTTACAACAAGCATCTTTAATAAATATTATACAGAAGAAAGGATACACAATACGGTATAATATATGGCACACAAGCTATTAAATTCAACACATCACAAGATAAAACGCAAAAAAATGCACCTACCTTCATATGGCTTCTCCGTTGGCTACTGTTTGTAGCAAGACATTTAATAAAAAATTAAAACAACACCAATAAAAATCTTTATTTGCATGAAAGTTACAACAAGCAACGTTTGTCAATATTAAACAAAATAAAAAATACACAATACGTTTCAATATGTGGCAATTCAAATTCAAATCAAATTCAATACCTCAGTAAATAAATGCACCTACCTTCATATCGCTTCCACGTTGGCTACCGTTTGTAGCATAAAAAAATAATAAAAATGAAACCAAAAATAAATGTTTATTTGCATTAAATTTTGAGCAAGCCACTTTCATTCATTGAAATTAAAGAGAAAATTATTACGTGGCAATAAATTGTTTGAGTGTTTGATTTTGTTTATAGTTACTGTATTTAAAATGAGTCACTCAATCTATGACTTTTCAACACCGTATTTAGAGCCGGTGTACACAACATTTTAATCGCAATAAAATTTTAACGAATTATTGGTTTGTGAAATAAATAAATAAATACGACACAACAATAAAATGGACGTACCTGTGTTTCGCTTCCACGTTGGCTACCGTTTGTAGCATAAAATAATAATAATAAAAATAAAACCAAAAAAAAAATGTTTCTTTGCATTAAATTTAGAGCAAGCCACTTTCATTCATTGAAATTAAAGAGAAAATTATTACGTGGCAATAAATTGTTTGAGTGTTTGATTTTGTTTATAGTTACTGTATTTAAAATGAGTCACTCAATCTATGACTTTTCAACACCGTATTTAGAGCCGGTGTACACAACATTTTAATCGCAATAAAATTTTAACGAATTATTGGTTTGTGAAATAAATAAATAAATACGACACAACAATAAAATGGACGTACCTGTGTTTCGCTTCCACGTTGGCTACCGTTTGTAGCATAAAATAATAATAATAAAAATGAAACCAAAAAAAAAAAATGTTTCTTTGCATTAAATTTAGAGCAAGCCACTTTCATTCATTGAAATTAAAGAGAAAATTATTACGTGGCAATAAATTGTTTGAGTGTTTGATTTTGTTTATAGTTACTGTATTTAAAATGAGTCACTCAAACTATGACTTTTCAACACCGTATTTAGAGCCGGTGTACACAACATTTTAATCGCAATAAAATTTTAACGAATTATTGGTTTGTGAAATAAATAAATAAATACGACACAACAATAAAATGGACGTACCTGTGTTTCGCTTCCACGTTGGCTACCGTTTGTAGCATAAAATAATAATAATAAAAATGAAACCAAAAAAAAAATGTTTCATTGCATTAAATTTAGAGCAAGCAACTTTCATTCATTGAAATTAAAGAGAAAATTATTACGTGGCAATAAATTGTTTGAGTGTTAGATTTTGTTTATAGTTACTGTATTTAAAATGAGTCACTCAATCTATGACTTTTCAACACCGTATTTAGAGCCGGTGTACACAACATTTTAATCGCAATAAAATTTTAACGAATTATTGGTTTGTGAAATAAATAAATAAATACGACACAACAATAAAATGGACGTACCTGTGTTTCGCTTCCACGTTGGCTACCGTTTGTAGCATAAAATAATAATAATAAAAATAAAACCAAAAAAAAAAATGTTTCTTTGCATTAAATTTAGAGCAAGCCACTTTCATTCATTGAAATTAAAGAGAAAATTATTACGTGGCAATAAATTGTTTGAGTGTTTGATTTTGTTTATAGTTACTGTATTTAAAATGAGTCACTCAATCTATGACTTTTCAACACCGTATTTAGAGCCGGTGTACACAACATTTTAATCGCAATAAAATTTTAACGAATTATTGGTTTGTGAAATAAATAAATAAATACGACACAACAATAAAATGGACGTACCTGTGTTTCGCTTCCACGTTGGCTACCGTTTGTAGCATAAAATAATAATAATAAAAATGAAACCAAAAAAAAAATGTTTCTTTGCATTAAATTTAGAGCAAGCCACTTTCATTCATTGAAATTAAAGAGAAAATTATTACGTGGCAATAAATTGTTTGAGTGTTTGATTTTGTTTATAGTTACTGTATTTAAAATGAGTCACTCAAACTATGACTTTTCAACACCGTATTTAGAGCCGGTGTACACAACATTTTAATCGCAATAAAATTTTAGCGAATTATTGGTTTGTGAAATAAATAAATAAATACGACACAACAATAAAATGGACGTACCTGTGTTTCGCTTCCACGTTGGCTACCGTTTGTAGCATAAAATAATAATAATAAAAATGAAACCAAAAAAAATAAATGTTTCTTTGCATTAAATTTAGAGCAAGCCACTTTCATTCATTGAAATTAAAGAGAAAATTATTACGTGGCAATAAATTGTTTGAGTGTTTGATTTTGTTTATAGTTACTGTATTTAAAATGAGTCACTCAATCTATGACTTTTCAACACCGTATTTAGAGCCGGTGTACACAACATTTTAATCGCAATAAAATTTTAACGAATTATTGGTTTGTGAAATAAATAAATAAATACGACACAACAATAAAATGGACGTACCTGTGTTTCGCTTCCACGTTGGCTACCGTTTGTAGCATAAAATAATAATAATAAAAATGAAACCAAAAAAAATAAATGTTTCTTTGCATTAAATTTAGAGCAAGCCACTTTCATTCATTGAAATTAAAGAGAAAATTATTACGTGGCAATAAATTGTTTGAGTGTTTGATTTTGTTTATAGTTACTGTATTTAAAATGAGTCACTCAATCTATGACTTTTCAACACCGTATTTAGAGCCGGTGTACACAACATTTTAATCGCAATAAAATTTTAGCGAATTATTGGTTTGTGAAATAAATAAATAAATACGACACAACAATAAAATGGACGTACCTGTGTTTCGCTTCCACGTTGGCTACCGTTTGTAGCATAAAATAATAATAATAAAAATGAAACCAAAAAAAAAATGTTTCTTTGCATTAAATTTAGAGAAAGCCACTTTCATTCATTGAAATTAAAGAGAAAATTATTACGTGGCAATAAATTGTTTGAGTGTTTGATTTTATTTTAGTTACTGTATTTAAAATGAGTCACTCAAACTATGACTTTTCAACACCGTATTTAGAGCCGGTGTACACAAGATTTTAATTGCAATTAAGTTTTATGAAATTATTGGTTTGTGAAATAAACAAATACGACACAGCAATAAAATACACCTACCTTCATATCGCTTCCACGTTGGCTACCGTTTGTAGCATTAAAAAAAATTAAAAACAACACCAATGAAAAAATCTTTATTTGCATGAAAATTACAACAAGCGACATAATTTTACGGCTGTAAAAAACAATCAACAATGTTATATTTAAGGATTGCTCTAATTGGTCAAATTAGTCAATAACTAATTAAAAATTAAAAATTAGTCAATAACTAATTTGTCCAGCAAGAACCACGTGGAGGTTTAGAGCATTCTTGCCAGGAAAAAAGGATATAAGGATGAGGTAAACAATGATTATTTGAAAATGAAGAGAATAAAATAATTATTGGTTTGTGAAATGAAAAAATAGTACATAAAAATCAAACCTTTTTCACTTTGCGTTAAATAAATGCTCTTACCTTTTGTACTGCATCTGCTACCATTTGTAGCAAAACCTAAAAAATAAATTAAAAACACAACCAACAAAAAAATTAATTTGTAGGAAAGTTACAACAAGCATCTTTAATAAATATTATACAGAAGAAAGGATACACAATACGGTATAATATATGGCACACAAGCTATTAAATTCAACACATCACAAGATAAAACGCAAAAAAATGCACCTACCTTCATATGGCTTCTCCGTTGGCTACTGTTTGTAGCAAGACATTTAATAAAAAATTAAAACAACACCAATAAAAATCTTTATTTGCATGAAAGTTACAACAAGCAACGTTTGTCAATATTAAACAAAATAAAAAATACACAATACGTTTCAATATGTGGCAATTCAAATTCAAATTAAATTCAATACCTCAGTAAATAAATGCACCTACCTTCATATCGCTTCCACGTTGGCTACCGTTTGTAGCATAAAAAAATAATAAAAATGAAACCAAAAATAAATGTTTATTTGCATTAAATTTTGAGCAAGCCACTTTCATTCATTGAAATTAAAGAGAAAATTATTACGTGGCAATAAATTGTTTGAGTGTTTGATTTTGTTTATAGTTACTGTATTTAAAATGAGTCACTCAATCTATGACTTTTCAACACCGTATTTAGAGCCGGTGTACACAACATTTTAATCGCAATAAAATTTTAACGAATTATTGGTTTGTGAAATAAATAAATAAATACGACACAACAATAAAATGGACGTACCTGTGTATCGCTTCCACGTTGGCTACCGTTTGTAGCATAAAATAATAATAATAAAAATGAAACCAAAAAAAATAAATGTTTCTTTGCATTAAATTTAGAGCAAGCCACTTTCATTCATTGAAATTAAAGAGAAAATTATTACGTGGCAATAAATTGTTTGAGTGTTTGATTTTGTTTATAGTTACTGTATTTAAAATGAGTCACTCAATCTATGACTTTTCAACACCGTATTTAGAGCCGGTGTACACAACATTTTAATCGCAATAAAATTTTAACGAATTATTGGTTTGTGAAATAAATAAATAAATACGACACAACAATAAAATGGACGTACCTGTGTATCGCTTCCACGTTGGCTACCGTTTGTAGCATAAAATAATAATAATAAAAATGAAACCAAAAAAAATAAATGTTTCTTTGCATTAAATTTAGAGCAAGCCACTTTCATTCATTGAAATTAAAGAGAAAATTATTACGTGGCAATAAATTGTTTGAGTGTTTGATTTTGTTTATAGTTACTGTATTTAAAATGAGTCACTCAATCTATGACTTTTCAACACCGTATTTAGAGCCGGTGTACACAACATTTTAATCGCAATAAAATTTTAACGAATTATTGGTTTGTGAAATAAATAAATAAATACGACACAACAATAAAATGGACGTACCTGTGTTTCGCTTCCACGTTGGCTACCGTTTGTAGCATAAAATAATAATAATAAAAATGAAACCAAAAAAAAAAATGTTTCTTTGCATTAAATTTAGAGCAAGCCACTTTCATTCATTGAAATTAAAGAGAAAATTATTACGTGGCAATAAATTGTTTGAGTGTTTGATTTTGTTTATAGTTACTGTATTTAAAATGAGTCACTCAATCTATGACTTTTCAACACCGTATTTAGAGCCGGTGTACACAACATTTTAATCGCAATAAAATTTTAGCGAATTATTGGTTTGTGAAATAAATAAATAAATACGACACAACAATAAAATGGACGTACCTGTGTTTCGCTTCCACGTTGGCTACCGTTTGTAGCATAAAATAATAATAATAAAAATGAAACCAAAAAAAAAAAATGTTTCTTTGCATTAAATTTAGAGCAAGCCACTTTCATTCATTGAAATTAAAGAGAAAATTATTACGTGGCAATAAATTGTTTGAGTGTTTGATTTTGTTTATAGTTACTGTATTTAAAATGAGTCACTCAATCTATGACTTTTCAACACCGTATTTAGAGCCGGTGTACACAACATTTTAATCGCAATAAAATTTTAACGAATTATTGGTTTGTGAAATAAATAAATAAATACGACACAACAATAAAATGGACGTACCTGTGTTTCGCTTCCACGTTGGCTACCGTTTGTAGCATAAAATAATAATAATAAAAATGAAACCAAAAAAAAAATGTTTCTTTGCATTAAATTTAGAGAAAGCCACTTTCATTCATTGAAATTAAAGAGAAAATTATTACGTGGCAATAAATTGTTTGAGTGTTTGATTTTATTTTAGTTACTGTATTTAAAATGAGTCACTCAAACTATGACTTTTCAACACCGTATTTAGAGCCGGTGTACACAAGATTTTAATTGCAATTAAGTTTTATGAAATTATTGGTTTGTGAAATAAACAAATACGACACAGCAATAAAATACACCTACCTTCATATCGCTTCCACGTTGGCTACCGTTTGTAGCATTAAAAAAAATTAAAAACAACACCAATGAAAAAATCTTTATTTGCATGAAAATTACAACAAGCGACATAATTTTACGGCTGTAAAAAACAATCAACAATGTTATATTTAAGGATTGCTCTAATTGGTCAAATTAGTCAATAACTAATTAAAAATTAAAAATTAGTCAATAACTAATTTGTCCAGCAAGAACCACGTGGAGGTTTAGAGCATTCTTGCCAGGAAAAAAGGATATAAGGATGAGGTAAACAATGATTATTTGAAAATGAAGAGAATAAAATAATTATTGGTTTGTGAAATGAAAAAATAGTACATAAAAATCAAACCTTTTTCACTTTGCGTTAAATAAATGCTCTTACCTTTTGTACTGCATCTGCTACCATTTGTAGCAAAACCTAAAAAATAAATTAAAAACACAACCAACAAAAAAATTAATTTGTAGGAAAGTTACAACAAGCATCTTTAATAAATATTATACAGAAGAAAGGATACACAATACGGTATAATATATGGCACACAAGCTATTAAATTCAACACATCACAAGATAAAACGCAAAAAAATGCACCTACCTTCATATGGCTTCTCCGTTGGCTACTGTTTGTAGCAAGACATTTAATAAAAAATTAAAACAACACCAATAAAAATCTTTATTTGCATGAAAGTTACAACAAGCAACGTTTGTCAATATTAAACAAAATAAAAAATACACAATACGTTTCAATATGTGGCAATTCAAATTCAAATTAAATTCAATACCTCAGTAAATAAATGCACCTACCTTCATATCGCTTCCACGTTGGCTACCGTTTGTAGCATAAAAAAATAATAAAAATGAAACCAAAAATAAATGTTTATTTGCATTAAATTTTGAGCAAGCCACTTTCATTCATTGAAATTAAAGAGAAAATTATTACGTGGCAATAAATTGTTTGAGTGTTTGATTTTGTTTATAGTTACTGTATTTAAAATGAGTCACTCAATCTATGACTTTTCAACACCGTATTTAGAGCCGGTGTACACAACATTTTAATCGCAATAAAATTTTAACGAATTATTGGTTTGTGAAATAAATAAATAAATACGACACAACAATAAAATGGACGTACCTGTGTTTCGCTTCCACGTTGGCTACCGTTTGTAGCATAAAATAATAATAATAAAAATGAAACCAAAAAAAAAAATGTTTCTTTGCATTAAATTTAGAGCAAGCCACTTTCATTCATTGAAATTAAAGAGAAAATTATTACGTGGCAATAAATTGTTTGAGTGTTTGATTTTGTTTATAGTTACTGTATTTAAAATGAGTCACTCAAACTATGACTTTTCAACACCGTATTTAGAGCCGGTGTACACAACATTTTAATCGCAATAAAATTTTAACGAATTATTGGTTTGTGAAATAAATAAATAAATACGACACAACAATAAAATGGACGTACCTGTGTTTCGCTTCCACGTTGGCTACCGTTTGTAGCATAAAATAATAATAATAAAAATGAAACCAAAAAAAAAAATGTTTCTTTGCATTAAATTTAGAGCAAGCCACTTTCATTCATTGAAATTAAAGAGAAAATTATTACGTGGCAATAAATTGTTTGAGTGTTTGATTTTGTTTATAGTTACTGTATTTAAAATGAGTCACTCAAACTATGACTTTTCAACACCGTATTTAGAGCCGGTGTACACAACATTTTAATCGCAATAAAATTTTAACGAATTATTGGTTTGTGAAATAAATAAATAAATACGACACAACAATAAAATGGACGTACCTGTGTTTCGCTTCCACGTTGGCTACCGTTTGTAGCATAAAATAATAATAATAAAAATGAAACCAAAAAAAAATAATGTTTCTTTGCATTAAATTTAGAGCAAGCCACTTTCATTCATTGAAATTAAAGAGAAAATTATTACGTGGCAATAAATTGTTTGAGTGTTTGATTTTGTTTATAGTTACTGTATTTAAAATGAGTCACTCAAACTATGACTTTTCAACACCGTATTTAGAGCCGGTGTACACAACATTTTAATCGCAATAAAATTTTAACGAATTATTGGTTTGTGAAATAAATAAATAAATACGACACAACAATAAAATGGACGTACCTGTGTTTCGCTTCCACGTTGGCTACCGTTTGTAGCATAAAATAATAATAATAAAAATGAAACCAAAAAAAAAAATGTTTCTTTGCATTAAATTTAGAGCAAGCCACTTTCATTCATTGAAATTAAAGAGAAAATTATTACGTGGCAATAAATTGTTTGAGTGTTTGATTTTGTTTATAGTTACTGTATTTAAAATGAGTCACTCAAACTATGACTTTTCAACACCGTATTTAGAGCCGGTGTACACAACATTTTAATCGCAATAAAATTTTAACGAATTATTGGTTTGTGAAATAAATAAATAAATACGACACAACAATAAAATGGACGTACCTGTGTTTCGCTTCCACGTTGGCTACCGTTTGTAGCATAAAATAATAATAATAAAAATGAAACCAAAAAAAAATAATGTTTCTTTGCATTAAATTTAGAGCAAGCCACTTTCATTCATTGAAATTAAAGAGAAAATTATTACGTGGCAATAAATTGTTTGAGTGTTTGATTTTGTTTATAGTTACTGTATTTAAAATGAGTCACTCAAACTATGACTTTTCAACACCGTATTTAGAGCCGGTGTACACAACATTTTAATCGCAATAAAATTTTAACGAATTATTGGTTTGTGAAATAAATAAATAAATACGACACAACAATAAAATGGACGTACCTGTGTTTCGCTTCCACGTTGGCTACCGTTTGTAGCATAAAATAATAATAATAAAAATGAAACCAAAAAAAAATGTTTCTTTGCATTAAATTTAGATCAAGCCACTTTCATTCATTGAAATTAAAGAGAAAATTATTACGTGGCAATAAATTGTTTGAGTGTTTGATTTTATTTTAGTTACTGTATTTAAAATGAGTCACTCAAACTATGACTTTTCAACACCGTATTTAGAACCGGTGTACACAACATTTTAATCGCAATAAAATTTTAACGAATTATTGGTTTGTGAAATAAATAAATAAATACGACACAACAATAAAATGGACGTACCTGTGTTTCGCTTCCACGTTGGCTACCGTTTGTAGCATAAAATAATAATAATAAAAATGAAACCAAAAAAAAAAATGTTTCTTTGCATTAAATTTAGAGCAAGCCACTTTCATTCATTGAAATTAAAGAGAAAATTATTACGTGGCAATAAATTGTTTGAGTGTTTGATTTTATTTTAATTACTGTATTTAAAATGAGTCACTCAAACTATGACTTTTCAACACCGTATTTAGAGCCGGTGTACACAACATTTTAATCGCAATAAAATTTTAACGAATTATTGGTTTGTGAAATAAATAAATAAATACGACACAACAATAAAATGGACGTACCTGTGTTTCGCTTCCACGTTGGCTACCGTTTGTAGCATAAAATAATAATAATAAAAATGAAACCAAAAAAAAATGTTTCTTTGCATTAAATTTAGATCAAGCCACTTTCATTCATTGAAATTAAAGAGAAAATTATTACGTGGCAATAAATTGTTTGAGTGTTTGATTTTATTTTAGTTACTGTATTTAAAATGAGTCACTCAAACTATGACTTTTCAACACCGTATTTAGAACCGGTGTACACAACATTTTAATCGCAATAAAATTTTAACGAATTATTGGTTTGTGAAATAAATAAATAAATACGACACAACAATAAAATGGACGTACCTGTGTTTCGCTTCCACGTTGGCTACCGTTTGTAGCATAAAATAATAATAATAAAAATGAAACCAAAAAAAAAAATGTTTCTTTGCATTAAATTTAGAGCAAGCCACTTTCATTCATTGAAATTAAAGAGAAAATTATTACGTGGCAATAAATTGTTTGAGTGTTTGATTTTATTTTAATTACTGTATTTAAAATGAGTCACTCAAACTATGACTTTTCAACACCGTATTTAGAGCCGGTGTACACAACATTTTAATCGCAATAAAATTTTAACGAATTATTGGTTTGTGAAATAAATAAATAAATACGACACAACAATAAAATGGACGTACCTGTGTTTCGCTTCCACGTTGGCTACCGTTTGTAGCATAAAAAATAATAATAATAAAAATGAAACCAAAAAAAAAATGTTTCTTTGCATTAAATTTAAAGCAAGCCACTTTCATTCATTGAAATTAAAGAGAAAATTATTACGTGGCAATAAATTGTTTGAGTGTTTGATTTTGTTTATAGTTACTGTATTTAAAATGAGTCACTCAATCTATGACTTTTCAACACCGTATTTAGAGCCGGTGTACACAACATTTTAATCGCAATAAAATTTTAACGAATTATTGGTTTGTGAAATAAATAAATAAATACGACACAACAATAAAATAGACGTACCTGTGTTTCGCTTCCACGTTGGCTACCGTTTGTAGCATAAAAAATAATAATAATAAAAAAGAAACCAAAAAAAAATGTTTCTTTGCATTAAATTTAGAGCAAGCCACTTTCATTCATTGAAATTAAAGAGAAAATTATTACGTGGCAATAAATTGTTTGAGTGTTTGATTTTATTTTAATTACTGTATTTAAAATGAGTCACTCAAACTATGACTTTTCAACACCGTATTTAGAGCCGGTGTACACAACATTTTAATCGCAATAAAATTTTAACGAATTATTGGTTTGTGAAATAAATAAATAAATACGACACAACAATAAAATGGACGTACCTGTGTTTCGCTTCCACGTTGGCTACCGTTTGTAGCATAAAAAATAATAATAATAAAAAAGAAACAAAAAAAAATGTTTCTTTGCATTAAATTTAGAGCAAGCCACTTTCATTCATTGAAATTAAAGAGAAAATTATTACGTGGCAATAAATTGTTTGAGTGTTTGATTTTATTTTAGTTACTGTATTTAAAATGAGTCACTCAAACTATGACTTTTCAACACCGTATTTAGAGCCGGTGTACACAAGATTTTAATTGCAATTAAGTTTTATGAAATTATTGGTTTGTGAAATAAACAAATACGACACAGCAATAAAATACACCTACCTTCATATCGCTTCCACGTTGGCTACCGTTTGTAGCATTAAAAAAAATTAAAAACAACACCAATGGAAAAATCTTTATTTGCATGAAAATTACAACAAGCGACATAATTTTACGGCTGTAAAAAACAATCAACAATGTTATATTTAAGGATTGCTCTAATTGGTCAAATTAGTCAATAACTAATTAAAAATTAAAAATTAGTCAATAACTAATTTGTCCAGCAAGAACCACGTGGAGGTTTAGAGCATTCTTGCCAGGAAAAAAGGATATAAGGATGAGGTAAACAATGATTATTTGAAAATGAAGAGAATAAAGGAATTATTGGTTTGTGAAATGAAAAAATAGTACATAAAAATCAAACCTTTTTCACTTTGCGTTAAATAAATGCTCTTACCTTTTGTACTGCATCTGCTACCATTTGTAGCAAAACCTAAAAAATAAATTAAAAACACAACCAACAAAAAAATTAATTTGTAGGAAAGTTACAACAAGCATCTTTAATAAATATTATACAGAAGAAAGGATACACAATACGGTATAATATATGGCACACAAGCTATTAAATTCAACACATCACAAGATAAAACGCAAAAAAATGCACCTACCTTCATATGGCTTCTCCGTTGGCTACTGTTTGTAGCAAGACATTTAATAAAAAATTAAAACAACACCAATAAAAATCTTTATTTGCATGAAAGTTACAACAAGCAACGTTTGTCAATATTAAACAAAATAAAAAATACACAATACGTTTCAATATGTGGCAATTCAAATTCAAATCAAATTCAATACCTCAGTAAATAAATGCACCTACCTTCATATCGCTTCCACGTTGGCTACCGTTTGTAGCATAAAAAAATAATAAAAATGAAACCAAAAATAAATGTTTATTTGCATTAAATTTTGAGCAAGCCACTTTCATTCATTGAAATTAAAGAGAAAATTATTACGTGGCAATAAATTGTTTGAGTGTTTGATTTTATTTTAATTACTGTATTTAAAATGAGTCACTCAAACTATGACTTTTCAACACCGTATTTAGAGCCGGTGTACACAACATTTTAATCGCAATAAAATTTTAACGAATTATTGGTTTGTGAAATAAATAAATAAATACGACACAACAATAAAATGGACGTACCTGTGTTTCGCTTCCACGTTGGCTACCGTTTGTAGCATAAAATAATAATAATAAAAATGAAACCAAAAAAAAAATGTTTCTTTGCATTAAATTTAGAGCAAGCCACTTTCATTCATTGAAATTAAAGAGAAAATTATTACGTGGCAATAAATTGTTTGAGTGTTTGATTTTGTTTATAGTTACTGTATTTAAAATGAGTCACTCAAACTATGACTTTTCAACACCGTATTTAGAGCCGGTGTACACAACATTTTAATCGCAATAAAATTTTAACGAATTATTGGTTTGTGAAATAAATAAATAAATACGACACAACAATAAAATGGACGTACCTGTGTTTCGCTTCCACGTTGGCTACCGTTTGTAGCATAAAATAATAATAATAAAAATGAAACCAAAAAAAAAATGTTTCTTTGCATTAAATTTAGAGCAAGCCACTTTCATTCATTGAAATTAAAGAGAAAATTATTACGTGGCAATAAATTGTTTGAGTGTTTGATTTTGTTTATAGTTACTGTATTTAAAATGAGTCACTCAAACTATGACTTTTCAACACCGTATTTAGAGCCGGTGTACACAACATTTTAATCGCAATAAAATTTTAACGAATTATTGGTTTGTGAAATAAATAAATAAATACGACACAACAATAAAATGGACGTACCTGTGTTTCGCTTCCACGTTGGCTACCGTTTGTAGCATAAAATAATAATAATAAAAATGAAACCAAAAAAAAAATGTTTCTTTGCATTAAATTTAGAGCAAGCCACTTTCATTCATTGAAATTAAAGAGAAAATTATTACGTGGCAATAAATTGTTTGAGTGTTTGATTTTGTTTATAGTTACTGTATTTAAAATGAGTCACTCAAACTATGACTTTTCAACACCGTATTTAGAGCCGGTGTACACAACATTTTAATCGCAATAAAATTTTAACGAATTATTGGTTTGTGAAATAAATAAATAAATACGACACAACAATAAAATGGACGTACCTGTGTTTCGCTTCCACGTTGGCTACCGTTTGTAGCATAAAATAATAATAATAAAAATGAAACCAAAAAAAAAATGTTTCTTTGCATTAAATTTAGAGCAAGCCACTTTCATTCATTGAAATTAAAGAGAAAATTATTACGTGGCAATAAATTGTTTGAGTGTTTGATTTTGTTTATAGTTACTGTATTTAAAATGAGTCACTCAAACTATGACTTTTCAACACCGTATTTAGAGCCGGTGTACACAACATTTTAATCGCAATAAAATTTTAACGAATTATTGGTTTGTGAAATAAATAAATAAATACGACACAACAATAAAATGGACGTACCTGTGTTTCGCTTCCACGTTGGCTACCGTTTGTAGCATAAAAAATAATAATAATAAAAATGAAACCAAAAAAAAAATGTTTCTTTGCATTAAATTTAAAGCAAGCCACTTTCATTCATTGAAATTAAAGAGAAAATTATTACGTGGCAATAAATTGTTTGAGTGTTTGATTTTGTTTATAGTTACTGTATTTAAAATGAGTCACTCAATCTATGACTTTTCAACACCGTATTTAGAGCCGGTGTACACAACATTTTAATCGCAATAAAATTTTAACGAATTATTGGTTTGTGAAATAAATAAATAAATACGACACAACAATAAAATAGACGTACCTGTGTTTCGCTTCCACGTTGGCTACCGTTTGTAGCATAAAAAATAATAATAATAAAAAAGAAACCAAAAAAAAATGTTTCTTTGCATTAAATTTAGAGCAAGCCACTTTCATTCATTGAAATTAAAGAGAAAATTATTACGTGGCAATAAATTGTTTGAGTGTTTGATTTTATTTTAATTACTGTATTTAAAATGAGTCACTCAAACTATGACTTTTCAACACCGTATTTAGAGCCGGTGTACACAACATTTTAATCGCAATAAAATTTTAACGAATTATTGGTTTGTGAAATAAATAAATAAATACGACACAACAATAAAATGGACGTACCTGTGTTTCGCTTCCACGTTGGCTACCGTTTGTAGCATAAAAAATAATAATAATAAAAAAGAAACAAAAAAAAATGTTTCTTTGCATTAAATTTAGAGCAAGCCACTTTCATTCATTGAAATTAAAGAGAAAATTATTACGTGGCAATAAATTGTTTGAGTGTTTGATTTTATTTTAGTTACTGTATTTAAAATGAGTCACTCAAACTATGACTTTTCAACACCGTATTTAGAGCCGGTGTACACAAGATTTTAATTGCAATTAAGTTTTATGAAATTATTGGTTTGTGAAATAAACAAATACGACACAGCAATAAAATACACCTACCTTCATATCGCTTCCACGTTGGCTACCGTTTGTAGCATTAAAAAAAATTAAAAACAACACCAATGGAAAAATCTTTATTTGCATGAAAATTACAACAAGCGACATAATTTTACGGCTGTAAAAAACAATCAACAATGTTATATTTAAGGATTGCTCTAATTGGTCAAATTAGTCAATAACTAATTAAAAATTAAAAATTAGTCAATAACTAATTTGTCCAGCAAGAACCACGTGGAGGTTTAGAGCATTCTTGCCAGGAAAAAAGGATATAAGGATGAGGTAAACAATGATTATTTGAAAATAAAGAGAATAAAGGAATTATTGGTTTGTGAAATGAAAAAATAGTACATAAAAATCAAACCTTTTTCACTTTGCGTTAAATAAATGCTCTTACCTTTTGTACTGCATCTGCTACCATTTGTAGCAAAACCTAAAAAATAAATTAAAAACACAACCAACAAAAAAATTAATTTGTAGGAAAGTTACAACAAGCATCTTTAATAAATATTATACAGAAGAAAGGATACACAATACGGTATAATATATGGCACACAAGCTATTAAATTCAACACATCACAAGATAAAACGCAAAAAAATGCACCTACCTTCATATGGCTTCTCCGTTGGCTACTGTTTGTAGCAAGACATTTAATAAAAAATTAAAACAACACCAATAAAAATCTTTATTTGCATGAAAGTTACAACAAGCAACGTTTGTCAATATTAAACAAAATAAAAAATACACAATACGTTTCAATATGTGGCAATTCAAATTCAAATCAAATTCAATACCTCAGTAAATAAATGCACCTACCTTCATATCGCTTCCACGTTGGCTACCGTTTGTAGCATAAAAAAATAATAATAAAAATGAAACCAAAAAAAAAATGTTTCTTTGCATTAAATTTAGAGCAAGCCACTTTCATTCATTGAAATTAAAGAGAAATCTATTACGTGGCAATAAATTGTTTGAGTGTTTGATTTTATTTTAATTACTGTATTTAAAATGAGTCACTCAAACTATGACTTTTCAACACCGTATTTAGAGCCGGTGTACACAACATTTTAATCGCAATAAAATTTTAACGAATTATTGGTTTGTGAAATAAATAAATAAATACGACACAACAATAAAATGGACGTACCTGTGTTTCGCTTCCACGTTGGCTACCGTTTGTAGCATAAAAAATAATAATAATAAAAATGAAACCAAAAAAAAAATGTTTCTTTGCATTAAATTTAAAGCAAGCCACTTTCATTCATTGAAATTAAAGAGAAAATTATTACGTGGCAATAAATTGTTTGAGTGTTTGATTTTGTTTATAGTTACTGTATTTAAAATGAGTCACTCAAACTATGACTTTTCAACACCGTATTTAGAGCCGGTGTACACAACATTTTAATCGCAATAAAATTTTAACGAATTATTGGTTTGTGAAATAAATAAATAAATACGACACAACAATAAAATGGACGTACCTGTGTTTCGCTTCCACGTTGGCTACCGTTTGTAGCATAAAATAATAATAATAAAAATGAAACCAAAAAAAAAATGTTTCTTTGCATTAAATTTAAAGCAAGCCACTTTCATTCATTGAAATTAAAGAGAAAATTATTACGTGGCAATAAATTGTTTGAGTGTTTGATTTTGTTTATAGTTACTGTATTTAAAATGAGTCACTCAAACTATGACTTTTCAACACCGTATTTAGAGCCGGTGTACACAACATTTTAATCGCAATAAAATTTTAACGAATTATTGGTTTGTGAAATAAATAAATAAATACGACACAACAATAAAATGGACGTACCTGTGTTTCGCTTCCACGTTGGCTACCGTTTGTAGCATAAAAAAATAATAATAAAAATGAAACCAAAAAAAAAATGTTTCTTTGCATTAAATTTAGAGCAAGCCACTTTCATTCATTGAAATTAAAGAGAAATCTATTACGTGGCAATAAATTGTTTGAGTGTTTGATTTTATTTTAATTACTGTATTTAAAATGAGTCACTCAAACTATGACTTTTCAACACCGTATTTAGAGCCGGTGTACACAACATTTTAATCGCAATAAAATTTTAACGAATTATTGGTTTGTGAAATAAATAAATAAATACGACACAACAATAAAATGGACGTACCTGTGTTTCGCTTCCACGTTGGCTACCGTTTGTAGCATAAAAAATAATAATAATAAAAATGAAACCAAAAAAAAAATGTTTCTTTGCATTAAATTTAAAGCAAGCCACTTTCATTCATTGAAATTAAAGAGAAAATTATTACGTGGCAATAAATTGTTTGAGTGTTTGATTTTGTTTATAGTTACTGTATTTAAAATGAGTCACTCAAACTATGACTTTTCAACACCGTATTTAGAGCCGGTGTACACAACATTTTAATCGCAATAAAATTTTAACGAATTATTGGTTTGTGAAATAAATAAATAAATACGACACAACAATAAAATGGACGTACCTGTGTTTCGCTTCCACGTTGGCTACCGTTTGTAGCATAAAATAATAATAATAAAAATGAAACCAAAAAAAAAATGTTTCTTTGCATTAAATTTAGAGCAAGCCACTTTCATTCATTGAAATTAAAGAGAAAATTATTACGTGGCAATAAATTGTTTGAGTGTTTGATTTTGTTTATAGTTACTGTATTTAAAATGAGTCACTCAAACTATGACTTTTCAACACCGTATTTAGAGCCGGTGTACACAACATTTTAAATTAAATTAAATTTTAACGAATTATTGGTTTGTGAAATAAATAAATAAATACGACACAACAATAAAATGGACGTACCTGTGTTTCGCTTCCACGTTGGCTACCGTTTGTAGCATAAAAAATAATAATAATAAAAAAGAAACCAAAAAAAAAAAATTTTTCTTTGCATTAAATTTAGAGCAAGCCACTTTCATTCATTGAAATTAAAGAGAAAATTATTACGTGGCAATAAATTGTTTGAGTGTTTGATTTTGTTTATAGTTACTGTATTTAAAATGAGTCACTCAAACTATGACTTTTCAACACCGTATTTAGAGCCGGTGTACACAAGATTTTAATTGCAATTAAGTTTTATGAAATTATTGGTTTGTGAAATAAACAAATACGACACAGCAATAAAATACACCTACCTTCATATCGCTTCCACGTTGGCTACCGTTTGTAGCATTAAAAAAAATTAAAAACAACACCAATGAAAAAATATTTATTTGCATGAAAATTACAACAAGCGACATAATTTTACGGCTGTAAAAAACAATCAACAATGTTATATTTAAGGATTGCTCTAATTGGTCAAATTAGTCAATAACTAATTAAAAATTAAAAATTAGTCAATAACTAATTTGTCCAGCAAGAACCACGTGGAGGTTTAGAGCATTCTTGCCAGGAAAAAAGGATATAAGGATGAGGTAAACAATGATTATTTGAAAATGAAGAGAATAAAGGAATTATTGGTTTGTGAAATGAAAAAATAGTACATAAAAATCAAACCTTTTTCACTTTGCGTTAAATAAATGCTCTTACCTTTTGTACTGCATCTGCTACCATTTGTAGCAAAACCTAAAAAATAAATTAAAAACACAACCAACAAAAAAATTAATTTGTAGGAAAGTTACAACAAGCATCTTTAATAAATATTATACAGAAGAAAGGATACACAATACGGTATAATATATGGCACACAAGCTATTAAATTCAACACATCACAAGATAAAACGCAAAAAAATGCACCTACCTTCATATGGCTTCTCCGTTGGCTACTGTTTGTAGCAAGACATTTAATAAAAAATTAAAACAACACCAATAAAAATCTTTATTTGCATGAAAGTTACAACAAGCAACGTTTGTCAATATTAAACAAAATAAAAAATACACAATACGTTTCAATATGTGGCAATTCAAATTCAAATCAAATTCAATACCTCAGTAAATAAATGCACCTACCTTCATATCGCTTCCACGTTGGCTACCGTTTGTAGCATAAAAAAATAATAATAAAAATGAAACCAAAAAAAAAATGTTTCTTTGCATTAAATTTAGAGCAAGCCACTTTCATTCATTGAAATTAAAGAGAAAATTATTACGTGGCAATAAATTGTTTGAGTGTTTGATTTTATTTTAATTACTGTATTTAAAATGAGTCACTCAAACTATGACTTTTCAACACCGTATTTAGAGCCGGTGTACACAACATTTTAATCGCAATAAAATTTTAACGAATTATTGGTTTGTGAAATAAATAAATAAATACGACACAACAATAAAATGGACGTACCTGTGTTTCGCTTCCACGTTGGCTACCGTTTGTAGCATAAAAAATAATAATAATAAAAAAGAAACCAAAAAAAAATGTTTCTTTGCATTAAATTTAGAGCAAGCCACTTTCATTCATTGAAATTAAAGAGAAAATTATTACGTGGCAATAAATTGTTTGAGTGTTTGATTTTGTTTATAGTTACTGTATTTAAAATGAGTCACTCAAACTATGACTTTTCAACACCGTATTTAGAGCCGGTGTACACAACATTTTAATCGCAATAAAATTTTAACGAATTATTGGTTTGTGAAATAAATAAATAAATACGACACAACAATAAAATGGACGTACCTGTGTTTCGCTTCCACGTTGGCTACCGTTTGTAGCATAAAATAATAATAATAAAAATGAAACCAAAAAAAAAAATGTTTCTTTGCATTAAATTTAGAGCAAGCCACTTTCATTCATTGAAATTAAAGAGAAAATTATTACGTGGCAATAAATTGTTTGAGTGTTTGATTTTGTTTATAGTTACTGTATTTAAAATGAGTCACTCAAACTATGACTTTTCAACACCGTATTTAGAGCCGGTGTACACAACATTTTAATCGCAATAAAATTTTAACGAATTATTGGTTTGTGAAATAAATAAATAAATACGACACAACAATAAAATGGACGTACCTGTGTTTCGCTTCCACGTTGGCTACCGTTTGTAGCATAAAATAATAATAATAAAAATGAAACCAAAAAAAAAATGTTTCTTTGCATTAAATTTAGAGCAAGCCACTTTCATTCATTGAAATTAAAGAGAAAATTATTACGTGGCAATAAATTGTTTGAGTGTTTGATTTTGTTTATAGTTACTGTATTTAAAATGAGTCACTCAAACTATGACTTTTCAACACCGTATTTAGAGCCGGTGTACACAACATTTTAAATTAAATTAAATTTTAACGAATTATTGGTTTGTGAAATAAATAAATAAATACGACACAACAATAAAATGGACGTACCTGTGTTTCGCTTCCACGTTGGCTACCGTTTGTAGCATAAAAAATAATAATAATAAAAAAGAAACCAAAAAAAAAAAATTTTTCTTTGCATTAAATTTAGAGCAAGCCACTTTCATTCATTGAAATTAAAGAGAAAATTATTACGTGGCAATAAATTGTTTGAGTGTTTGATTTTGTTTATAGTTACTGTATTTAAAATGAGTCACTCAAACTATGACTTTTCAACACCGTATTTAGAGCCGGTGTACACAAGATTTTAATTGCAATTAAGTTTTATGAAATTATTGGTTTGTGAAATAAACAAATACGACACAGCAATAAAATACACCTACCTTCATATCGCTTCCACGTTGGCTACCGTTTGTAGCATTAAAAAAAATTAAAAACAACACCAATGAAAAAATATTTATTTGCATGAAAATTACAACAAGCGACATAATTTTACGGCTGTAAAAAACAATCAACAATGTTATATTTAAGGATTGCTCTAATTGGTCAAATTAGTCAATAACTAATTAAAAATTAAAAATTAGTCAATAACTAATTTGTCCAGCAAGAACCACGTGGAGGTTTAGAGCATTCTTGCCAGGAAAAAAGGATATAAGGATGAGGTAAACAATGATTATTTGAAAATGAAGAGAATAAAGGAATTATTGGTTTGTGAAATGAAAAAATAGTACATAAAAATCAAACCTTTTTCACTTTGCGTTAAATAAATGCTCTTACCTTTTGTACTGCATCTGCTACCATTTGTAGCAAAACCTAAAAAATAAATTAAAAACACAACCAACAAAAAAATTAATTTGTAGGAAAGTTACAACAAGCATCTTTAATAAATATTATACAGAAGAAAGGATACACAATACGGTATAATATATGGCACACAAGCTATTAAATTCAACACATCACAAGATAAAACGCAAAAAAATGCACCTACCTTCATATGGCTTCTCCGTTGGCTACTGTTTGTAGCAAGACATTTAATAAAAAATTAAAACAACACCAATAAAAATCTTTATTTGCATGAAAGTTACAACAAGCAACGTTTGTCAATATTAAACAAAATAAAAAATACACAATACGTTTCAATATGTGGCAATTCAAATTCAAATCAAATTCAATACCTCAGTAAATAAATGCACCTACCTTCATATCGCTTCCACGTTGGCTACCGTTTGTAGCATAAAATAATAATAATAAAAATGAAACCAAAAAAAAAATGTTTCTTTGCATTAAATTTAGAGCAAGCCACTTTCATTCATTGAAATTAAAGAGAAAATTATTACGTGGCAATAAATTGTTTGAGTGTTTGATTTTGTTTATAGTTACTGTATTTAAAATGAGTCACTCAAACTATGACTTTTCAACACCGTATTTAGAGCCGGTGTACACAACATTTTAATCGCAATAAAATTTTAACGAATTATTGGTTTGTGAAATAAATAAATAAATACGACACAACAATAAAATGGACGTACCTGTGTTTCGCTTCCACGTTGGCTACCGTTTGTAGCATAAAAAATAATAATAATAAAAAAGAAACCAAAAAAAAATGTTTCTTTGCATTAAATTTAGAGCAAGCCACTTTCATTCATTGAAATTAAAGAGAAAATTATTACGTGGCAATAAATTGTTTGAGTGTTTGATTTTATTTTAATTACTGTATTTAAAATGAGTCACTCAAACTATGACTTTTCAACACCGTATTTAGAGCCGGTGTACACAACATTTTAATCGCAATAAAATTTTAACGAATTATTGGTTTGTGAAATAAATAAATAAATACGACACAACAATAAAATGGACGTACCTGTGTTTTGCTTCCACGTTGGCTACCGTTTGTAGCATAAAATAATAATAATAAAAATGAAACCAAAAAAAAAAAATGTTTCTTTGCATTAAATTTAGAGCAAGCCACTTTCATTCATTGAAATTAAAGAGAAAATTATTACGTGGCAATAAATTGTTTGAGTGTTTGATTTTGTTTATAGTTACTGTATTTAAAATGAGTCACTCAATCTATGACTTTTCAACACCGTATTTAGAGCCGGTGTACACAACATTTTAATCGCAATAAAATTTTAACGAATTATTGGTTTGTGAAATAAATAAATAAATACGACACAACAATAAAATGGACGTACCTGTGTTTTGCTTCCACGTTGGCTACCGTTTGTAGCATAAAATAATAATAATAAAAATGAAACCAAAAAAAAAAATGTTTCTTTGCATTAAATTTAGAGCAAGCCACTTTCATTCATTGAAATTAAAGAGAAAATTATTACGTGGCAATAAATTGTTTGAGTGTTTGATTTTGTTTATAGTTACTGTATTTAAAATGAGTCACTCAATCTATGACTTTTCAACACCGTATTTAGAGCCGGTGTACACAAGATTTTAATTGCAATTAAGTTTTATGAAATTATTGGTTTGTGAAATAAACAAATACGACACAGCAATAAAATACACCTACCTTCATATCGCTTCCACGTTGGCTACCGTTTGTAGCATTAAAAAAAATTAAAAACAACACCAATGAAAAAATCTTTATTTGCATGAAAATTACAACAAGCGACATAATTTTACGGCTGTAAAAAACAATCAACAATGTTATATTTAAGGATTGCTCTAATTGGTCAAATTAGTCAATAACTAATTAAAAATTAAAAATTAGTCAATAACTAATTTGTCCAGCAAGAACCACGTGGAGGTTTAGAGCATTCTTGCCAGGAAAAAAGGATACAAGGATGAGGTAAACAATGATTATTTGAAAATGAAGAGAATAAAGGAATTATTGGTTTGTGAAATGAAAAAATAGTACATAAAAATCAAACCTTTTTCACTTTGCGTTAAATAAATGCTCTTACCTTTTGTACTGCATCTGCTACCATTTGTAGCAAAACCTAAAAAATAAATTAAAAACACAACCAACAAAAAAATTAATTTGTAGGAAAGTTACAACAAGCATCTTTAATAAATATTATACAGAAGAAAGGATACACAATACGGTATAATATATGGCACACAAGCTATTAAATTCAACACATCACAAGATAAAACGCAAAAAAATGCACCTACCTTCATATGGCTTCTTCGTTGGCTACTGTTTGTAGCAAGACATTTAATAAAAAATTAAAACAACACCAATAAAAATCTTTATTTGCATGAAAGTTACAACAAGCAACGTTTGTCAATATTAAACAAAATAAAAAATACACAATACGTTTCAATATGTGGCAATTCAAATTCAAATCAAATTCAATACCTCAGTAAATAAATGCACCTACCTTCATATCGCTTCCACGTTGGCTACCGTTTGTAGCATAAAAAAATAATAAAAATGAAACCAAAAAAAAATGTTTCTTTGCATTAAATTTAGAGCAAGCCACTTTCATTCATTGAAATTAAAGAGAAAATTATTACGTGGCAATAAATTGTTTGAGTGTTTGATTTTGTTTATAGTTACTGTATTTAAAATGAGTCACTCAAACTATGACTTTTCAACACCGTATTTAGAGCCGGTGTACACAACATTTTAATCGCAATAAAATTTTAACGAATTATTGGTTTGTGAAATAAATAAATAAATAAATACGACACAACAATAAAATGGACGTACCTGTGTTTCGCTTCCACGTTGGCTACCGTTTGTAGCATAAAATAATAATAATAAAAATGAAACCAAAAAAAAAAATGTTTCTTTGCATTAAATTTAGAGCAAGCCACTTTCATTCATTGAAATTAAAGAGAAAATTATTACGTGGCAATAAATTGTTTGAGTGTTTGATTTTATTTTAATTACTGTATTTAAAATGAGTCACTCAAACTATGACTTTTCAACACCGTATTTAGAGCCGGTGTACACAACATTTTAATCGCAATAAAATTTTAACGAATTATTGGTTTGTGAAATAAATAAATAAATAAATACGACACAACAATAAAATGGACGTACCTGTGTTTCGCTTCCACGTTGGCTACCGTTTGTAGCATAAAAAATAATAATAATAAAAAAGAAACAAAAAAAAATGTTTCTTTGCATTAAATTTAGAGCAAGCCACTTTCATTCATTGAAATTAAAGAGAAAATTATTACGTGGCAATAAATTGTTTGAGTGTTTGATTTTATTTTAGTTACTGTATTTAAAATGAGTCACTCAAACTATGACTTTTCAACACCGTATTTAGAGCCGGTGTACACAAGATTTTAATTGCAATTAAGTTTTATGAAATTATTGGTTTGTGAAATAAACAAATACGACACAGCAATAAAATACACCTACCTTCATATCGCTTCCACGTTGGCTACCGTTTGTAGCATTAAAAAAAATTAAAAACAACACCAATGGAAAAATCTTTATTTGCATGAAAATTACAACAAGCGACATAATTTTACGGCTGTAAAAAACAATCAACAATGTTATATTTAAGGATTGCTCTAATTGGTCAAATTAGTCAATAACTAATTAAAAATTAAAAATTAGTCAATAACTAATTTGTCCAGCAAGAACCACGTGGAGGTTTAGAGCATTCTTGCCAGGAAAAAAGGATATAAGGATGAGGTAAACAATGATTATTTGAAAATGAAGAGAATAAAGGAATTATTGGTTTGTGAAATGAAAAAATAGTACATAAAAATCAAACCTTTTTCACTTTGCGTTAAATAAATGCTCTTACCTTTTGTACTGCATCTGCTACCATTTGTAGCAAAACCTAAAAAATAAATTAAAAACACAACCAACAAAAAAATTAATTTGTAGGAAAGTTACAACAAGCATCTTTAATAAATATTATACAGAAGAAAGGATACACAATACGGTATAATATATGGCACACAAGCTATTAAATTCAACACATCACAAGATAAAACGCAAAAAAATGCACCTACCTTCATATGGCTTCTCCGTTGGCTACTGTTTGTAGCAAGACATTTAATAAAAAATTAAAACAACACCAATAAAAATCTTTATTTGCATGAAAGTTACAACAAGCAACGTTTGTCAATATTAAACAAAATAAAAAATACACAATACGTTTCAATATGTGGCAATTCAAATTCAAATCAAATTCAATACCTCAGTAAATAAATGCACCTACCTTCATATCGCTTCCACGTTGGCTACCGTTTGTAGCATAAAAAAATAATAATAAAAATGAAACCAAAAAAAAATGTTTCTTTGCATTAAATTTAGAGCAAGCCACTTTCATTCATTGAAATTAAAGAGAAAATTATTACGTGGCAATAAATTGTTTGAGTGTTTGATTTTATTTTAATTACTGTATTTAAAATGAGTCACTCAAACTATGACTTTTCAACACCGTATTTAGAGCCGGTGTACACAACATTTTAATCGCAATAAAATTTTAACGAATTATTGGTTTGTGAAATAAATAAATAAATACGACACAACAATAAAATGGACGTACCTGTGTTTCGCTTCCACGTTGGCTACCGTTTGTAGCATAAAAAATAATAATAATAAAAAAGAAACCAAAAAAAAATGTTTCTTTGCATTAAATTTAGAGCAAGCCACTTTCATTCATTGAAATTAAAGAGAAAATTATTACGTGGCAATAAATTGTTTGAGTGTTTGATTTTGTTTATAGTTACTGTATTTAAAATGAGTCACTCAAACTATGACTTTTCAACACCGTATTTAGAGCCGGTGTACACAACATTTTAATCGCAATAAAATTTTAACGAATTATTGGTTTGTGAAATAAATAAATAAATACGACACAACAATAAAATGGACGTACCTGTGTTTCGCTTCCACGTTGGCTACCGTTTGTAGCATAAAATAATAATAATAAAAATGAAACCAAAAAAAAAAATGTTTCTTTGCATTAAATTTAGAGCAAGCCACTTTCATTCATTGAAATTAAAGAGAAAATTATTACGTGGCAATAAATTGTTTGAGTGTTTGATTTTGTTTATAGTTACTGTATTTAAAATGAGTCACTCAAACTATGACTTTTCAACACCGTATTTAGAGCCGGTGTACACAACATTTTAAATTAAATTAAATTTTAACGAATTATTGGTTTGTGAAATAAATAAATAAATACGACACAACAATAAAATGGACGTACCTGTGTTTCGCTTCCACGTTGGCTACCGTTTGTAGCATAAAATAATAATAATAAAAATGAAACCAAAAAAAAAATGTTTCTTTGCATTAAATTTAGAGCAAGCCACTTTCATTCATTGAAATTAAAGAGAAAATTATTACGTGGCAATAAATTGTTTGAGTGTTTGATTTTATTTTAGTTACTGTATTTAAAATGAGTCACTCAAACTATGACTTTTCAACACCGTATTTAGAGCCGGTGTACACAAGATTTTAATTGCAATTAAGTTTTATGAAATTATTGGTTTGTGAAATAAACAAATACGACACAGCAATAAAATACACCTACCTTCATATCGCTTCCACGTTGGCTACCGTTTGTAGCATTAAAAAAAATTAAAAACAACACCAATGAAAAAATCTTTATTTGCATGAAAATTACAACAAGCGACATAATTTTACGGCTGTAAAAAACAATCAACAATGTTATATTTAAGGATTGCTCTAATTGGTCAAATTAGTCAATAACTAATTAAAAATTAAAAATTAGTCAATAACTAATTTGTCCAGCAAGAACCACGTGGAGGTTTAGAGCATTCTTGCCAGGAAAAAAGGATACAAGGATGAGGTAAACAATGATTATTTGAAAATGAAGAGAATAAAGGAATTATTGGTTTGTGAAATGAAAAAATAGTACATAAAAATCAAACCTTTTTCACTTTGCGTTAAATAAATGCTCTTACCTTTTGTACTGCATCTGCTACCATTTGTAGCAAAACCTAAAAAATAAATTAAAAACACAACCAACAAAAAAATTAATTTGTAGGAAAGTTACAACAAGCATCTTTAATAAATATTATACAGAAGAAAGGATACACAATACGGTATAATATATGGCACACAAGCTATTAAATTCAACACATCACAAGATAAAACGCAAAAAAATGCACCTACCTTCATATGGCTTCTTCGTTGGCTACTGTTTGTAGCAAGACATTTAATAAAAAATTAAAACAACACCAATAAAAATCTTTATTTGCATGAAAGTTACAACAAGCAACGTTTGTCAATATTAAACAAAATAAAAAATACACAATACGTTTCAATATGTGGCAATTCAAATTCAAATCAAATTCAATACCTCAGTAAATAAATGCACCTACCTTCATATCGCTTCCACGTTGGCTACCGTTTGTAGCATAAAAAAATAATAAAAATGAAACCAAAAAAAAATGTTTCTTTGCATTAAATTTAGAGCAAGCCACTTTCATTCATTGAAATTAAAGAGAAAATTATTACGTGGCAATAAATTGTTTGAGTGTTTGATTTTGTTTATAGTTACTGTATTTAAAATGAGTCACTCAAACTATGACTTTTCAACACCGTATTTAGAGCCGGTGTACACAACATTTTAATCGCAATAAAATTTTAACGAATTATTGGTTTGTGAAATAAATAAATAAATAAATACGACACAACAATAAAATGGACGTACCTGTGTTTCGCTTCCACGTTGGCTACCGTTTGTAGCATAAAATAATAATAATAAAAATGAAACCAAAAAAAAAAATGTTTCTTTGCATTAAATTTAGAGCAAGCCACTTTCATTCATTGAAATTAAAGAGAAAATTATTACGTGGCAATAAATTGTTTGAGTGTTTGATTTTATTTTAATTACTGTATTTAAAATGAGTCACTCAAACTATGACTTTTCAACACCGTATTTAGAGCCGGTGTACACAACATTTTAATCGCAATAAAATTTTAACGAATTATTGGTTTGTGAAATAAATAAATAAATACGACACAACAATAAAATGGACGTACCTGTGTTTCGCTTCCACGTTGGCTACCGTTTGTAGCATAAAATAATAATAATAAAAATGAAACCAAAAAAAAAAATGTTTCTTTGCATTAAATTTAGAGCAAGCCACTTTCATTCATTGAAATTAAAGAGAAAATTATTACGTGGCAATAAATTGTTTGAGTGTTTGATTTTGTTTATAGTTACTGTATTTAAAATGAGTCACTCAAACTATGACTTTTCAACACCGTATTTAGAGCCGGTGTACACAACATTTTAATCGCAATAAAATTTTAACGAATTATTGGTTTGTGAAATAAATAAATAAATACGACACAACAATAAAATGGACGTACCTGTGTTTCGCTTCCACGTTGGCTACCGTTTGTAGCATAAAATAATAATAATAAAAATGAAACCAAAAAAAAAATGTTTCTTTGCATTAAATTTAGAGCAAGCCACTTTCATTCATTGAAATTAAAGAGAAAATTATTACGTGGCAATAAATTGTTTGAGTGTTTGATTTTATTTTAATTACTGTATTTAAAATGAGTCACTCAATCTATGACTTTTCAACACCGTATTTAGAGCCGGTGTACACAACATTTTAATCGCAATAAAATTTTAACGAATTATTGGTTTGTGAAATAAATAAATAAATACGACACAGCAATAAAATGGACGTACCTGTGTTTCGCTTCCACGTTGGCTACCGTTTGTAGCATAAAAAATAATAATAATAAAAAAGAAACCAAAAAAAAATGTTTCTTTGCATTAAATTTAGAGCAAGCCACTTTCATTCATTGAAATTAAAGAGAAAATTATTACGTGGCAATAAATTGTTTGAGTGTTTGATTTTGTTTATAGTTACTGTATTTAAAATGAGTCTCTCAAACTATGACTTTTCAACACCGTATTTAGAGCCGGTGTACACAACATTTTAATCGCAATAAAATTTTAACGAATTATTGGTTTGTGAAATAAATAAATAAATACGACACAACAATAAAATGGACGTACCTGTGTTTCGCTTCCACGTTGGCTACCGTTTGTAGCATAAAATAATAATAATAAAAATGAAACCAAAAAAAAAAATGTTTCTTTGCATTAAATTTAGAGCAAGCCACTTTCATTCATTGAAATTAAAGAGAAAATTATTACGTGGCAATAAATTGTTTGAGTGTTTGATTTTGTTTATAGTTACTGTATTTAAAATGAGTCACTCAATCTATGACTTTTCAACACCGTATTTAGAGCCGGTGTACACAACATTTTAATCGCAATAAAATTTTAACGAATTATTGGTTTGTGAAATAAATAAATAAATACGACACAACAATAAAATGGACGTACCTGTGTTTCGCTTCCACGTTGGCTACCGTTTGTAGCATAAAAAATAATAATAATAAAAAAGAAACCAAAAAAAAATGTTTCTTTGCATTAAATTTAGAGCAAGCCACTTTCATTCATTGAAATTAAAGAGAAAATTATTACGTGGCAATAAATTGTTTGAGTGTTTGATTTTATTTTAATTACTGTATTTAAAATGAGTCACTCAAACTATGACTTTTCAACACCGTATTTAGAGCCGGTGTACACAACATTTTAATCGCAATAAAATTTTAACGAATTATTGGTTTGTGAAATAAATAAATAAATACGACACAACAATAAAATGGACGTACCTGTGTTTCGCTTCCACGTTGGCTACCGTTTGTAGCATAAAATAATAATAATAAAAATGAAACCAAAAAAAAATGTTTCTTTGCATTAAATTTAGAGCAAGCCACTTTCATTCATTGAAATTAAAGAGAAAATTATTACGTGGCAATAAATTGTTTGAGTGTTTGATTTTATTTTAGTTACTGTATTTAAAATGAGTCACTCAAACTATGACTTTTCAACACCGTATTTAGAGCCGGTGTACACAAGATTTTAATTGCAATTAAGTTTTATGAAATTATTGGTTTGTGAAATAAACAAATACGACACAGCAATAAAATACACCTACCTTCATATCGCTTCCACGTTGGCTACCGTTTGTAGCATTAAAAAAAATTAAAAACAACACCAATGAAAAAATCTTTATTTGCATGAAAATTACAACAAGCGACATAATTTTACGGCTGTAAAAAACAATCAACAATGTTATATTTAAGGATTGCTCTAATTGGTCAAATTAGTCAATAACTAATTAAAAATTAAAAATTAGTCAATAACTAATTTGTCCAGCAAGAACCACGTGGAGGTTTAGAGCATTCTTGCCAGGAAAAAAGGATACAAGGATGAGGTAAACAATGATTATTTGAAAATGAAGAGAATAAAGGAATTATTGGTTTGTGAAATGAAAAAATAGTACATAAAAATCAAACCTTTTTCACTTTGCGTTAAATAAATGCTCTTACCTTTTGTACTGCATCTGCTACCATTTGTAGCAAAACCTAAAAAATAAATTAAAAACACAACCAACAAAAAAATTAATTTGTAGGAAAGTTACAACAAGCATCTTTAATAAATATTATACAGAAGAAAGGATACACAATACGGTATAATATATGGCACACAAGCTATTAAATTCAACACATCACAAGATAAAACGCAAAAAAATGCACCTACCTTCATATGGCTTCTCCGTTGGCTACTGTTTGTAGCAAGACATTTAATAAAAAATTAAAACAACACCAATAAAAATCTTTATTTGCATGAAAGTTACAACAAGCAACGTTTGTCAATATTAAACAAAATAAAAAATACACAATACGTTTCAATATGTGGCAATTCAAATTCAAATCAAATTCAATACCTCAGTAAATAAATGCACCTACCTTCATATCGCTTCCACGTTGGCTACCGTTTGTAGCATAAAAAAATAATAATAAAAATGAAACCAAAAAAAAAATGTTTCTTTGCATTAAATTTAGAGCAAGCCACTTTCATTCATTGAAATTAAAGAGAAATCTATTACGTGGCAATAAATTGTTTGAGTGTTTGATTTTATTTTAATTACTGTATTTAAAATGAGTCACTCAAACTATGACTTTTCAACACCGTATTTAGAGCCGGTGTACACAACATTTTAATCGCAATAAAATTTTAACGAATTATTGGTTTGTGAAATAAATAAATAAATACGACACAACAATAAAATGGACGTACCTGTGTTTCGCTTCCACGTTGGCTACCGTTTGTAGCATAAAATAATAATAATAAAAATGAAACCAAAAAAAAAATGTTTCTTTGCATTAAATTTAGAGCAAGCCACTTTCATTCATTGAAATTAAAGAGAAAATTATTACGTGGCAATAAATTGTTTGAGTGTTTGATTTTATTTTAATTACTGTATTTAAAATGAGTCACTCAAACTATGACTTTTCAACACCGTATTTAGAGCCGGTGTACACAACATTTTAATCGCAATAAAATTTTAACGAATTATTGGTTTGTGAAATAAATAAATAAATACGACACAACAATAAAATGGACGTACCTGTGTTTCGCTTCCACGTTGGCTACCGTTTGTAGCATAAAAAATAATAATAATAAAAAAGAAACCAAAAAAAAATGTTTCTTTGCATTAAATTTAGAGCAAGCCACTTTCATTCATTGAAATTAAAGAGAAAATTATTACGTGGCAATAAATTGTTTGAGTGTTTGATTTTATTTTAATTACTGTATTTAAAATGAGTCACTCAAACTATGACTTTTCAACACCGTATTTAGAGCCGGTGTACACAACATTTTAATCGCAATAAAATTTTAACGAATTATTGGTTTGTGAAATAAATAAATAAATACGACACAACAATAAAATGGACGTACCTGTGTTTCGCTTCCACGTTGGCTACCGTTTGTAGCATAAAATAATAATAATAAAAATGAAACCAAAAAAAAAAATGTTTCTTTGCATTAAATTTAGAGCAAGCCACTTTCATTCATTGAAATTAAAGAGAAAATTATTACGTGGCAATAAATTGTTTGAGTGTTTGATTTTGTTTATAGTTACTGTATTTAAAATGAGTCACTCAAACTATGACTTTTCAACACCGTATTTAGAGCCGGTGTACACAACATTTTAATCGCAATAAAATTTTAACGAATTATTGGTTTGTGAAATAAATAAATAAATACGACACAACAATAAAATGGACGTACCTGTGTTTCGCTTCCACGTTGGCTACCGTTTGTAGCATAAAAAATAATAATAATAAAAAAGAAACCAAAAAAAAATGTTTCTTTGCATTAAATTTAGAGCAAGCCACTTTCATTCATTGAAATTAAAGAGAAAATTATTACGTGGCAATAAATTGTTTGAGTGTTTGATTTTGTTTATAGTTACTGTATTTAAAATGAGTCTCTCAAACTATGACTTTTCAACACCGTATTTAGAGCCGGTGTACACAACATTTTAATCGCAATAAAATTTTAACGAATTATTGGTTTGTGAAATAAATAAATAAATACGACACAACAATAAAATGGACGTACCTGTGTTTCGCTTCCACGTTGGCTACCGTTTGTAGCATAAAATAATAATAATAAAAATGAAACCAAAAAAAAAATGTTTCTTTGCATTAAATTTAGAGCAAGCCACTTTCATTCATTGAAATTAAAGAGAAAATTATTACGTGGCAATAAATTGTTTGAGTGTTTGATTTTATTTTAATTACTGTATTTAAAATGAGTCACTCAAACTATGACTTTTCAACACCGTATTTAGAGCCGGTGTACACAACATTTTAATCGCAATAAAATTTTAACGAATTATTGGTTTGTGAAATAAATAAATAAATACGACACAACAATAAAATGGACGTACCTGTGTTTCGCTTCCACGTTGGCTACCGTTTGTAGCATAAAATAATAATAATAAAAATGAAACCAAAAAAAAATGTTTCTTTGCATTAAATTTAGAGCAAGCCACTTTCATTCATTGAAATTAAAGAGAAAATTATTACGTGGCAATAAATTGTTTGAGTGTTTGATTTTATTTTAATTACTGTATTTAAAATGAGTCACTCAAACTATGACTTTTCAACACCGTATTTAGAGCCGGTGTACACAACATTTTAATCGCAATAAAATTTTAACGAATTATTGGTTTGTGAAATAAATAAATAAATACGACACAACAATAAAATGGACGTACCTGTGTTTCGCTTCCACGTTGGCTACCGTTTGTAGCATAAAATAATAATAATAAAAATGAAACCAAAAAAAAAAATGTTTCTTTGCATTAAATTTAGAGCAAGCCACTTTCATTCATTGAAATTAAAGAGAAAATTATTACGTGGCAATAAATTGTTTGAGTGTTTGATTTTGTTTATAGTTACTGTATTTAAAATGAGTCACTCAAACTATGACTTTTCAACACCGTATTTAGAGCCGGTGTACACAACATTTTAATCGCAATAAAATTTTAACGAATTATTGGTTTGTGAAATAAATAAATAAATACGACACAACAATAAAATGGACGTACCTGTGTTTCGCTTCCACGTTGGCTACCGTTTGTAGCATAAAAAATAATAATAATAAAAAAGAAACCAAAAAAAAATGTTTCTTTGCATTAAATTTAGAGCAAGCCACTTTCATTCATTGAAATTAAAGAGAAAATTATTACGTGGCAATAAATTGTTTGAGTGTTTGATTTTGTTTATAGTTACTGTATTTAAAATGAGTCTCTCAAACTATGACTTTTCAACACCGTATTTAGAGCCGGTGTACACAACATTTTAATCGCAATAAAATTTTAACGAATTATTGGTTTGTGAAATAAATAAATAAATACGACACAACAATAAAATGGACGTACCTGTGTTTCGCTTCCACGTTGGCTACCGTTTGTAGCATAAAATAATAATAATAAAAATGAAACCAAAAAAAAAATGTTTCTTTGCATTAAATTTAGAGCAAGCCACTTTCATTCATTGAAATTAAAGAGAAAATTATTACGTGGCAATAAATTGTTTGAGTGTTTGATTTTATTTTAATTACTGTATTTAAAATGAGTCACTCAAACTATGACTTTTCAACACCGTATTTAGAGCCGGTGTACACAACATTTTAATCGCAATAAAATTTTAACGAATTATTGGTTTGTGAAATAAATAAATAAATACGACACAACAATAAAATGGACGTACCTGTGTTTCGCTTCCACGTTGGCTACCGTTTGTAGCATAAAATAATAATAATAAAAATGAAACCAAAAAAAAAAAATGTTTCTTTGCATTAAATTTAGAGCAAGCCACTTTCATTCATTGAAATTAAAGAGAAAATTATTACGTGGCAATAAATTGTTTGAGTGTTTGATTTTATTTTAATTACTGTATTTAAAATGAGTCACTCAAACTATGACTTTTCAACACCGTATTTAGAGCCGGTGTACACAACATTTTAATCGCAATAAAATTTTAACGAATTATTGGTTTGTGAAATAAATAAATAAATACGACACAACAATAAAATGGACGTACCTGTGTTTCGCTTCCACGTTGGCTACCGTTTGTAGCATAAAATAATAATAATAAAAATGAAACCAAAAAAAAAATGTTTCTTTGCATTAAATTTAGAGCAAGCCACTTTCATTCATTGAAATTAAAGAGAAAATTATTACGTGGCAATAAATTGTTTGAGTGTTTGATTTTGTTTATAGTTACTGTATTTAAAATGAGTCACTCAAACTATGACTTTTCAACACCGTATTTAGAGCCGGTGTACACAACATTTTAATCGCAATAAAATTTTAACGAATTATTGGTTTGTGAAATAAATAAATAAATACGACACAACAATAAAATGGACGTACCTGTGTTTCGCTTCCACGTTGGCTACCGTTTGTAGCATAAAATAATAATAATAAAAATGAAACCAAAAAAAAAATGTTTCTTTGCATTAAATTTAGAGCAAGCCACTTTCATTCATTGAAATTAAAGAGAAAATTATTACGTGGTAATAAATTGTTTGAGTGTTTGATTTTATTTTAATTACTGTATTTAAAATGAGTCACTCAAACTATGACTTTTCAACACCGTATTTAGAGCCGGTGTACACAACATTTTAATCGCAATAAAATTTTAACGAATTATTGGTTTGTGAAATAAATAAATAAATACGACACAACAATAAAATGGACGTACCTGTGTTTCGCTTCCACGTTGGCTACCGTTTGTAGCATAAAATAATAATAATAAAAATGAAACCAAAAAAAAATGTTTCTTTGCATTAAATTTAGAGCAAGCCACTTTCATTCATTGAAATTAAAGAGAAAATTATTACGTGGCAATAAATTGTTTGAGTGTTTGATTTTATTTTAATTACTGTATTTAAAATGAGTCACTCAAACTATGACTTTTCAACACCGTATTTAGAGCCGGTGTACACAACATTTTAATCGCAATAAAATTTTAACGAATTATTGGTTTGTGAAATAAATAAATAAATACGACACAACAATAAAATGGACGTACCTGTGTTTCGCTTCCACGTTGGCTACCGTTTGTAGCATAAAATAATAATAATAAAAATGAAACCAAAAAAAAAAATGTTTCTTTGCATTAAATTTAGAGCAAGCCACTTTCATTCATTGAAATTAAAGAGAAAATTATTACGTGGCAATAAATTGTTTGAGTGTTTGATTTTGTTTATAGTTACTGTATTTAAAATGAGTCACTCAAACTATGACTTTTCAACACCGTATTTAGAGCCGGTGTACACAACATTTTAATCGCAATAAAATTTTAACGAATTATTGGTTTGTGAAATAAATAAATAAATACGACACAACAATAAAATGGACGTACCTGTGTTTCGCTTCCACGTTGGCTACCGTTTGTAGCATAAAAAATAATAATAATAAAAAAGAAACCAAAAAAAAATGTTTCTTTGCATTAAATTTAGAGCAAGCCACTTTCATTCATTGAAATTAAAGAGAAAATTATTACGTGGCAATAAATTGTTTGAGTGTTTGATTTTGTTTATAGTTACTGTATTTAAAATGAGTCTCTCAAACTATGACTTTTCAACACCGTATTTAGAGCCGGTGTACACAACATTTTAATCGCAATAAAATTTTAACGAATTATTGGTTTGTGAAATAAATAAATAAATACGACACAACAATAAAATGGACGTACCTGTGTTTCGCTTCCACGTTGGCTACCGTTTGTAGCATAAAATAATAATAATAAAAATGAAACCAAAAAAAAAATGTTTCTTTGCATTAAATTTAGAGCAAGCCACTTTCATTCATTGAAATTAAAGAGAAAATTATTACGTGGCAATAAATTGTTTGAGTGTTTGATTTTATTTTAATTACTGTATTTAAAATGAGTCACTCAAACTATGACTTTTCAACACCGTATTTAGAGCCGGTGTACACAACATTTTAATCGCAATAAAATTTTAACGAATTATTGGTTTGTGAAATAAATAAATAAATACGACACAACAATAAAATGGACGTACCTGTGTTTCGCTTCCACGTTGGCTACCGTTTGTAGCATAAAAAATAATAATAATAAAAAAGAAACCAAAAAAAAATGTTTCTTTGCATTAAATTTAGAGCAAGCCACTTTCATTCATTGAAATTAAAGAGAAAATTATTACGTGGCAATAAATTGTTTGAGTGTTTGATTTTGTTTATAGTTACTGTATTTAAAATGAGTCTCTCAAACTATGACTTTTCAACACCGTATTTAGAGCCGGTGTACACAACATTTTAATCGCAATAAAATTTTAACGAATTATTGGTTTGTGAAATAAATAAATAAATACGACACAACAATAAAATGGACGTACCTGTGTTTCGCTTCCACGTTGGCTACCGTTTGTAGCATAAAATAATAATAATAAAAATGAAACCAAAAAAAAATGTTTCTTTGCATTAAATTTAGAGTAAGCCACTTTCATTCATTGAAATGAAAGAGAAAATTATTACGTGGCAATAAATTGTTTGAGTGTTTGATTTTATTTTAGTTACTGTATTTAAAATGAGTCACTCAAACTATGACTTTTCAACACCGTATTTAGAGCCGGTGTACACAAGAATTTAATTGCAATTAAGTTTTATGAAATTATTGGTTTGTGAAATAAACAAATACGACACAGCAATAAAATACACCTACCTTCATATCGCTTCCACGTTGGCTACCGTTTGTAGCATTAAAAAAAATTAAAAACAACACCAATGAAAAAATCTTTATTTGCATGAAAATTACAACAAGCGACATAATTTTACGGCTGTAAAAAACAATCAACAATGTTATATTTAAGGATTGCTCTAATTGGTCAAATTAGTCAATAACTAATTAAAAATTAAAAATTAGTCAATAACTAATTTGTCCAGCAAGAACCACGTGGAGGTTTAGAGCATTCTTGCCAGGAAAAAAGGATATAAGGATGAGGTAAACAATGATTATTTGAAAATGAAGAGAATAAAGGAATTATTGGTTTGTGAAATGAAAAAATAGTACATAAAAATCAAACCTTTTTCACTTTGCGTTAAATAAATGCTCTTACCTTTTGTACTGCATCTGCTACCATTTGTAGCAAAACCTAAAAAATAAATTAAAAACACAACCAACAAAAAAATTAATTTGTAGGAAAGTTACAACAAGCATCTTTAATAAATATTATACAGAAGAAAGGATACACAATACGGTATAATATATGGCACACAAGCTATTAAATTCAACACATCACAAGATAAAACGCAAAAAAATGCACCTACCTTCATATGGCTTCTCCGTTGGCTACTGTTTGTAGCAAGACATTTAATAAAAAATTAAAACAACACCAATAAAAATCTTTATTTGCATGAAAGTTACAACAAGCAACGTTTGTCAATATTAAACAAAATAAAAAATACACAATACGTTTCAATATGTGGCAATTCAAATTCAAATCAAATTCAATACCTCAGTAAATAAATGCACCTACCTTCATATCGCTTCCACGTTGGCTACCGTTTGTAGCATAAAAAAATAATAAAAATGAAACCAAAAATAAATGTTTATTTGCATTAAATTTAGAGCAAGCCACTTTCATTCATTGAAATTAAAGAGAAAATTATTACGTGGCAATAAATTGTTTGAGTGTTTGATTTTGTTTATAGTTACTGTATTTAAAATGAGTCACTCAAACTATGACTTTTCAACACCGTATTTAGAGCCGGTGTACACAACATTTTAATCGCAATAAAATTTTAACGAATTATTGGTTTGTGAAATAAATAAATAAATACGACACAACAATAAAATGGACGTACCTGTGTTTCGCTTCCACGTTGGCTACCGTTTGTAGCATAAAATAATAATAATAAAAATGAAACCAAAAAAAAAATGTTTCTTTGCATTAAATTTAGAGCAAGCCACTTTCATTCATTGAAATTAAAGAGAAAATTATTATGTGGCAATAAATTGTTTGAGTGTTTGATTTTGTTTATAGTTACTGCATTTAAAATGTCACTCAAACTATCACTTTTCAACACCGCATTTAAAGATTTTAATTGCAATTAACTTTGATGAAATTATTGGTTTGTGAAATAACGACACAGCAATAAAATACACCTACCTTCATATCGCTTCCACGTTGGCTACCGTTTGTAGCATAAAAAAAAATAATAAAAATGAAACCAAAAATAAATGTTTATTTGAATTAAATTTTGAGGAAGCCACTTTCATTCATTGAAATTAAACACAAAATTATTACGTGGCAATAAATTATTTGAGTGTTTTATTTTATTTGCAGTTACTGAATTTAAAATGTGTCACTCAAACTATGACTTTTCAACACCGCATTTAGAGCCGGTGTACACAACATTTTAATCGCAATAAAATTTTAACGAATTATTGGTTTGTGAAATAAATAAATAAATACGACACAACAATAAAATGGACGTACCTGTGTTTCGCTTCCACGTTGGCTACCGTTTGTAGCATAAAAAATAATAATAATAAAAAAGAAACCAAAAAAAAAATGTTTCTTTGCATTAAATTTAGAGCAAGCCACTTTCATTCATTGAAATTAAAGAGAAAATTATTACGTGGCAATAAATTGTTTGAGTGTTTGATTTTATTTTAGTTACTGTATTTAAAATGAGTCACTCAAACTATGACTTTTCAACACCGTATTTAGAGCCGGTGTACACAACATTTTAATCGCAATAAAATTTTAACGAATTATTGGTTTGTGAAATAAATAAATAAATACGACACAACAATAAAATGGACGTACCTGTGTTTCGCTTCCACGTTGGCTACCGTTTGTAGCATAAAATAATAATAATAAAAATGAAACCAAAAAAAAAATGTTTCTTTGCATTAAATTTAGAGCAAGCCACTTTCATTCATTGAAATTAAAGAGAAAATTATTATGTGGCAATAAATTGTTTGAGTGTTTGATTTTGTTTATAGTTACTGCATTTAAAATGTCACTCAAACTATCACTTTTCAACACCGCATTTAAAGATTTTAATTGCAATTAACTTTGATGAAATTATTGGTTTGTGAAATAACGACACAGCAATAAAATACACCTACCTTCATATCGCTTCCACGTTGGCTACCGTTTGTAGCATAAAAAAAAATAATAAAAATGAAACCAAAAATAAATGTTTATTTGAATTAAATTTTGAGGAAGCCACTTTCATTCATTGAAATTAAACACAAAATTATTACGTGGCAATAAATTATTTGAGTGTTTTATTTTATTTGCAGTTACTGAATTTAAAATGTGTCACTCAAACTATGACTTTTCAACACCGCATTTAGAGCCGGTGTACACAACATTTTAATCGCAATAAAATTTTAACGAATTATTGGTTTGTGAAATAAATAAATAAATACGACACAACAATAAAATGGACGTACCTGTGTTTCGCTTCCACGTTGGCTACCGTTTGTAGCATAAAAAATAATAATAATAAAAAAGAAACCAAAAAAAAATGTTTCTTTGCATTAAATTTAGAGCAAGCCACTTTCATTCATTGAAATTAAAGAGAAAATTATTACGTGGCAATAAATTGTTTGAGTGTTTGATTTTATTTTAGTTACTGTATTTAAAATGAGTCACTCAAACTATGACTTTTCAACACCGTATTTAGAGCCGGTGTACACAACATTTTAATCGCAATAAAATTTTAACGAATTATTGGTTTGTGAAATAAATAAATAAATACGACACAACAATAAAATGGACGTACCTGTGTTTCGCTTCCACGTTGGCTACCGTTTGTAGCATAAAAAATAATAATAATAAAAAAGAAACCAAAAAAAAATGTATCTTTGCATTAAATTTAAAGCAAGCCACTTTCATTCATTGAAATTAAAGAGAAAATTATTACGTGGCAATAAATTGTTTGAGTGTTTGATTTTGTTTATAGTTACTGCATTTAAAATGTCACTCAAACTATCACTTTTCAACACCGCATTTAAAGATTTTAATTGCAATTAACTTTGATGAAATTATTGGTTTGTGAAATAACGACACAGCAATAAAATACACCTACCTTCATATCGCTTCCACGTTGGCTACCGTTTGTAGCATAAAAAAAAATAATAAAAATGAAACCAAAAATAAATGTTTATTTGAATTAAATTTTGAGGAAGCCACTTTCATTCATTGAAATTAAACACAAAATTATTACGTGGCAATAAATTATTTGAGTGTTTTATTTTATTTGCAGTTACTGAATTTAAAATGTGTCACTCAAACTATGACTTTTCAACACCGCATTTAGAGCCGGTGTACACAACATTTTAATCGCAATAAAATTTTAACGAATTATTGGTTTGTGAAATAAATAAATAAATACGACACAACAATAAAATGGACGTACCTGTGTTTCGCTTCCACGTTGGCTACCGTTTGTAGCATAAAAAATAATAATAATAAAAAAGAAACCAAAAAAAAAATGTTTCTTTGCATTAAATTTAGAGCAAGCCACTTTCATTCATTGAAATTAAAGAGAAAATTATTACGTGGCAATAAATTGTTTGAGTGTTTGATTTTGTTTATAGTTACTGTATTTAAAATGAGTCACTCAAACTATGACTTTTCAACACCGTATTTAGAGCCGGTGTACACAACATTTTAATCGCAATAAAATTTTAACGAATTATTGGTTTGTGAAATAAATAAATAAATACGACACAACAATAAAATGGACGTACCTGTGTTTCGCTTCCACGTTGGCTACCGTTTGTAGCATAAAATAATAATAATAAAAATGAAACCAAAAAAAAAATGTTTCTTTGCATTAAATTTAGAGCAAGCCACTTTCATTCATTGAAATTAAAGAGAAAATTATTACGTGGCAATAAATTGTTTGAGTGTTTGATTTTATTTTAATTACTGTATTTAAAATGAGTCACTCAAACTATGACTTTTCAACACCGTATTTAGAGCCGGTGTACACAACATTTTAATCGCAATAAAATTTTAACGAATTATTGGTTTGTGAAATAAATAAATAAATACGACACAACAATAAAATGGACGTACCTGTGTTTCGCTTCCACGTTGGCTACCGTTTGTAGCATAAAATAATAATAATAAAAATGAAACCAAAAAAAAATGTTTCTTTGCATTAAATTTAGAGCAAGCCACTTTCATTCATTGAAATTAAAGAGAAAATTATTACGTGGCAATAAATTGTTTGAGTGTTTGATTTTATTTTAATTACTGTATTTAAAATGAGTCACTCAAACTATGACTTTTCAACACCGTATTTAGAGCCGGTGTACACAACATTTTAATCGCAATAAAATTTTAACGAATTATTGGTTTGTGAAATAAATAAATAAATACGACACAACAATAAAATGGACGTACCTGTGTTTCGCTTCCACGTTGGCTACCGTTTGTAGCATAAAATAATAATAATAAAAATGAAACCAAAAAAAAAAATGTTTCTTTGCATTAAATTTAGAGCAAGCCACTTTCATTCATTGAAATTAAAGAGAAAATTATTACGTGGCAATAAATTGTTTGAGTGTTTGATTTTGTTTATAGTTACTGTATTTAAAATGAGTCACTCAAACTATGACTTTTCAACACCGTATTTAGAGCCGGTGTACACAACATTTTAATCGCAATAAAATTTTAACGAATTATTGGTTTGTGAAATAAATAAATAAATACGACACAACAATAAAATGGACGTACCTGTGTTTCGCTTCCACGTTGGCTACCGTTTGTAGCATAAAAAATAATAATAATAAAAAAGAAACCAAAAAAAAATGTTTCTTTGCATTAAATTTAGAGCAAGCCACTTTCATTCATTGAAATTAAAGAGAAAATTATTACGTGGCAATAAATTGTTTGAGTGTTTGATTTTGTTTATAGTTACTGTATTTAAAATGAGTCTCTCAAACTATGACTTTTCAACACCGTATTTAGAGCCGGTGTACACAACATTTTAATCGCAATAAAATTTTAACGAATTATTGGTTTGTGAAATAAATAAATAAATACGACACAACAATAAAATGGACGTACCTGTGTTTCGCTTCCACGTTGGCTACCGTTTGTAGCATAAAATAATAATAATAAAAATGAAACCAAAAAAAAAATGTTTCTTTGCATTAAATTTAGAGCAAGCCACTTTCATTCATTGAAATTAAAGAGAAAATTATTACGTGGCAATAAATTGTTTGAGTGTTTGATTTTATTTTAATTACTGTATTTAAAATGAGTCACTCAAACTATGACTTTTCAACACCGTATTTAGAGCCGGTGTACACAACATTTTAATCGCAATAAAATTTTAACGAATTATTGGTTTGTGAAATAAATAAATAAATACGACACAACAATAAAATGGACGTACCTGTGTTTCGCTTCCACGTTGGCTACCGTTTGTAGCATAAAAAATAATAATAATAAAAAAGAAACCAAAAAAAAATGTTTCTTTGCATTAAATTTAGAGCAAGCCACTTTCATTCATTGAAATTAAAGAGAAAATTATTACGTGGCAATAAATTGTTTGAGTGTTTGATTTTGTTTATAGTTACTGTATTTAAAATGAGTCTCTCAAACTATGACTTTTCAACACCGTATTTAGAGCCGGTGTACACAACATTTTAATCGCAATAAAATTTTAACGAATTATTGGTTTGTGAAATAAATAAATAAATACGACACAACAATAAAATGGACGTACCTGTGTTTCGCTTCCACGTTGGCTACCGTTTGTAGCATAAAATAATAATAATAAAAATGAAACCAAAAAAAAATGTTTCTTTGCATTAAATTTAGAGTAAGCCACTTTCATTCATTGAAATGAAAGAGAAAATTATTACGTGGCAATAAATTGTTTGAGTGTTTGATTTTATTTTAGTTACTGTATTTAAAATGAGTCACTCAAACTATGACTTTTCAACACCGTATTTAGAGCCGGTGTACACAAGAATTTAATTGCAATTAAGTTTTATGAAATTATTGGTTTGTGAAATAAACAAATACGACACAGCAATAAAATACACCTACCTTCATATCGCTTCCACGTTGGCTACCGTTTGTAGCATTAAAAAAAATTAAAAACAACACCAATGAAAAAATCTTTATTTGCATGAAAATTACAACAAGCGACATAATTTTACGGCTGTAAAAAACAATCAACAATGTTATATTTAAGGATTGCTCTAATTGGTCAAATTAGTCAATAACTAATTAAAAATTAAAAATTAGTCAATAACTAATTTGTCCAGCAAGAACCACGTGGAGGTTTAGAGCATTCTTGCCAGGAAAAAAGGATATAAGGATGAGGTAAACAATGATTATTTGAAAATGAAGAGAATAAAGGAATTATTGGTTTGTGAAATGAAAAAATAGTACATAAAAATCAAACCTTTTTCACTTTGCGTTAAATAAATGCTCTTACCTTTTGTACTGCATCTGCTACCATTTGTAGCAAAACCTAAAAAATAAATTAAAAACACAACCAACAAAAAAATTAATTTGTAGGAAAGTTACAACAAGCATCTTTAATAAATATTATACAGAAGAAAGGATACACAATACGGTATAATATATGGCACACAAGCTATTAAATTCAACACATCACAAGATAAAACGCAAAAAAATGCACCTACCTTCATATGGCTTCTCCGTTGGCTACTGTTTGTAGCAAGACATTTAATAAAAAATTAAAACAACACCAATAAAAATCTTTATTTGCATGAAAGTTACAACAAGCAACGTTTGTCAATATTAAACAAAATAAAAAATACACAATACGTTTCAATATGTGGCAATTCAAATTCAAATCAAATTCAATACCTCAGTAAATAAATGCACCTACCTTCATATCGCTTCCACGTTGGCTACCGTTTGTAGCATAAAAAAATAATAAAAATGAAACCAAAAATAAATGTTTATTTGCATTAAATTTAGAGCAAGCCACTTTCATTCATTGAAATTAAAGAGAAAATTATTACGTGGCAATAAATTGTTTGAGTGTTTGATTTTGTTTATAGTTACTGTATTTAAAATGAGTCACTCAAACTATGACTTTTCAACACCGTATTTAGAGCCGGTGTACACAACATTTTAATCGCAATAAAATTTTAACGAATTATTGGTTTGTGAAATAAATAAATAAATACGACACAACAATAAAATGGACGTACCTGTGTTTCGCTTCCACGTTGGCTACCGTTTGTAGCATAAAATAATAATAATAAAAATGAAACCAAAAAAAAAATGTTTCTTTGCATTAAATTTAGAGCAAGCCACTTTCATTCATTGAAATTAAAGAGAAAATTATTATGTGGCAATAAATTGTTTGAGTGTTTGATTTTGTTTATAGTTACTGCATTTAAAATGTCACTCAAACTATCACTTTTCAACACCGCATTTAAAGATTTTAATTGCAATTAACTTTGATGAAATTATTGGTTTGTGAAATAACGACACAGCAATAAAATACACCTACCTTCATATCGCTTCCACGTTGGCTACCGTTTGTAGCATAAAAAAAAATAATAAAAATGAAACCAAAAATAAATGTTTATTTGAATTAAATTTTGAGGAAGCCACTTTCATTCATTGAAATTAAACACAAAATTATTACGTGGCAATAAATTATTTGAGTGTTTTATTTTATTTGCAGTTACTGAATTTAAAATGTGTCACTCAAACTATGACTTTTCAACACCGCATTTAGAGCCGGTGTACACAACATTTTAATCGCAATAAAATTTTAACGAATTATTGGTTTGTGAAATAAATAAATAAATACGACACAACAATAAAATGGACGTACCTGTGTTTCGCTTCCACGTTGGCTACCGTTTGTAGCATAAAAAATAATAATAATAAAAAAGAAACCAAAAAAAAAATGTTTCTTTGCATTAAATTTAGAGCAAGCCACTTTCATTCATTGAAATTAAAGAGAAAATTATTACGTGGCAATAAATTGTTTGAGTGTTTGATTTTATTTTAGTTACTGTATTTAAAATGAGTCACTCAAACTATGACTTTTCAACACCGTATTTAGAGCCGGTGTACACAACATTTTAATCGCAATAAAATTTTAACGAATTATTGGTTTGTGAAATAAATAAATAAATACGACACAACAATAAAATGGACGTACCTGTGTTTCGCTTCCACGTTGGCTACCGTTTGTAGCATAAAATAATAATAATAAAAATGAAACCAAAAAAAAAATGTTTCTTTGCATTAAATTTAGAGCAAGCCACTTTCATTCATTGAAATTAAAGAGAAAATTATTATGTGGCAATAAATTGTTTGAGTGTTTGATTTTGTTTATAGTTACTGCATTTAAAATGTCACTCAAACTATCACTTTTCAACACCGCATTTAAAGATTTTAATTGCAATTAACTTTGATGAAATTATTGGTTTGTGAAATAACGACACAGCAATAAAATACACCTACCTTCATATCGCTTCCACGTTGGCTACCGTTTGTAGCATAAAAAAAAATAATAAAAATGAAACCAAAAATAAATGTTTATTTGAATTAAATTTTGAGGAAGCCACTTTCATTCATTGAAATTAAACACAAAATTATTACGTGGCAATAAATTATTTGAGTGTTTTATTTTATTTGCAGTTACTGAATTTAAAATGTGTCACTCAAACTATGACTTTTCAACACCGCATTTAGAGCCGGTGTACACAACATTTTAATCGCAATAAAATTTTAACGAATTATTGGTTTGTGAAATAAATAAATAAATACGACACAACAATAAAATGGACGTACCTGTGTTTCGCTTCCACGTTGGCTACCGTTTGTAGCATAAAAAATAATAATAATAAAAAAGAAACCAAAAAAAAATGTTTCTTTGCATTAAATTTAGAGCAAGCCACTTTCATTCATTGAAATTAAAGAGAAAATTATTACGTGGCAATAAATTGTTTGAGTGTTTGATTTTATTTTAGTTACTGTATTTAAAATGAGTCACTCAAACTATGACTTTTCAACACCGTATTTAGAGCCGGTGTACACAACATTTTAATCGCAATAAAATTTTAACGAATTATTGGTTTGTGAAATAAATAAATAAATACGACACAACAATAAAATGGACGTACCTGTGTTTCGCTTCCACGTTGGCTACCGTTTGTAGCATAAAAAATAATAATAATAAAAAAGAAACCAAAAAAAAATGTATCTTTGCATTAAATTTAAAGCAAGCCACTTTCATTCATTGAAATTAAAGAGAAAATTATTACGTGGCAATAAATTGTTTGAGTGTTTGATTTTGTTTATAGTTACTGCATTTAAAATGTCACTCAAACTATCACTTTTCAACACCGCATTTAAAGATTTTAATTGCAATTAACTTTGATGAAATTATTGGTTTGTGAAATAACGACACAGCAATAAAATACACCTACCTTCATATCGCTTCCACGTTGGCTACCGTTTGTAGCATAAAAAAAAATAATAAAAATGAAACCAAAAATAAATGTTTATTTGAATTAAATTTTGAGGAAGCCACTTTCATTCATTGAAATTAAACACAAAATTATTACGTGGCAATAAATTATTTGAGTGTTTTATTTTATTTGCAGTTACTGAATTTAAAATGTGTCACTCAAACTATGACTTTTCAACACCGCATTTAGAGCCGGTGTACACAACATTTTAATCGCAATAAAATTTTAACGAATTATTGGTTTGTGAAATAAATAAATAAATACGACACAACAATAAAATGGACGTACCTGTGTTTCGCTTCCACGTTGGCTACCGTTTGTAGCATAAAAAATAATAATAATAAAAAAGAAACCAAAAAAAAAATGTTTCTTTGCATTAAATTTAGAGCAAGCCACTTTCATTCATTGAAATTAAAGAGAAAATTATTACGTGGCAATAAATTGTTTGAGTGTTTGATTTTATTTTAGTTACTGTATTTAAAATGAGTCACTCAAACTATGACTTTTCAACACCGTATTTAGAGCCGGTGTACACAACATTTTAATCGCAATAAAATTTTAACGAATTATTGGTTTGTGAAATAAATAAATAAATACGACACAACAATAAAATGGACGTACCTGTGTTTCGCTTCCACGTTGGCTACCGTTTGTAGCATAAAAAATAATAATAATAAAAAAGAAACCAAAAAAAAATGTTTCTTTGCATTAAATTTAAAGCAAGCCACTTTCATTCATTGAAATTAAAGAGAAAATTATTACGTGGCAATAAATTGTTTGAGTGTTTGATTTTGTTTATAGTTACTGTATTTAAAATGAGTCACTCAAACTATGACTTTTCAACACCGTATTTAGAGCCGGTGTACACAACATTTTAATCGCAATAAAATTTTAACGAATTATTGGTTTGTGAAATAAATAAATAAATACGACACAACAATAAAATGGACGTACCTGTGTTTCGCTTCCACGTTGGCTACCGTTTGTTGCATAAAATAATAATAATAAAAATGAAACCAAAAAAAAAATGTTTCTTTGCATTAAATTTAGAGCAAGCCACTTTCATTCATTGAAATTAAAGAGAAAATTATTATGTGGCAATAAATTGTTTGAGTGTTTGATTTTGTTTATAGTTACTGCATTTAAAATGTCACTCAAACTATCACTTTTCAACACCGCATTTAAAGATTTTAATTGCAATTAACTTTGATGAAATTATTGGTTTGTGAAATAACGACACAGCAATAAAATACACCTACCTTCATATCGCTTCCACGTTGGCTACCGTTTGTAGCATAAAAAAAAATAATAAAAATGAAACCAAAAATAAATGTTTATTTGAATTAAATTTTGAGGAAGCCACTTTCATTCATTGAAATTAAACACAAAATTATTACGTGGCAATAAATTATTTGAGTGTTTTATTTTATTTGCAGTTACTGAATTTAAAATGTGTCACTCAAACTATGACTTTTCAACACCGCATTTAAAAAATTAAAACGCACTTCTGCTACCGTTTGTAGCAAGACAATGAAAATAAATTAACCGCAAATGAAAAAAAAAAATGCACTGACCTTTGTCTTCTGTTCCGATGCCATCTTCTTCTTAAACGGACCTACTGCAATAAAAGAAACAATGAAATAAGAACAATGTGCCCTTAAATTACTAGTTGGAAATATCACAAATTTGATTTAATTTTCTTAAAATAAATCATTGTAAAACTTACCCTTTAATCCGGATTGTTTCCTCCTTAAGTCCATTCCATTGGCACTAACACACCGCGATCACCAAATTTAAAATTTAAACCGAAAAATTTAGATTTGATTGAGCACACGTCCGTTCGCGACAACGGTAAGTGACAAACTGAATAAATTAAACGAAACGGCACAATACACAATAATTTAAATAAACCGCCTCACCTCGCTTCGCCTCGCCTCCTGCTCCCGCTCCCGCTCCCGATCTGACCCGTGCCGCTGCTCGCTGTCGACTGAAGCGCTCTCGCCTACTGCGTCGCACACCTAACCTCGGGACACGTCACGGATGTGACGTCATTTGATGTATAAAACAGGTCATCACCAGAAACATATACTCACATAATTTTTCAAATTTAGAAACATTCATACACAGAATTATTCAAAATAGAACAGTATTAACCTAGAAAAATTAATTACGACAAATGTATTTGTCTATAAACGTCAAAAATTATAAAAATTTCGCATGCATGTTTTTATTTAAACAGAAACTGGCAATGTGAAATTTTGATGTTAAAATTAGTGGTACCGCAATGCGTATAGCCACAAATTGTTTGTTTGGTTTGGTTTGTTGAAAATTCGGTGTGTTCGAAAAACAGGGTTATGTTGATACCTGGAAATGTCAAAATTTACACTTTTATAAATTTTGTCTCCATTTCTGCCCTTTCAGAACGTTATGATAGGATATTTAGGGCCGAAAGCTCTACCTTTGTTATGTACTATTGCCAGATAGAGACAAAAGTTTAGAAAGTAGGGTTAAGGTTATTATGCTCTCTTCTGAAGTGTTAAATTTTAACTTTAATGGATTTTGTGTGCTTTTCTGCACTTTTAGAGCGTTATTAATTATTATAGAACATCTTTAAGGGCAGATAAATCTACCTTGAGTCAACGACATAAACTTCAGTGAAATTTATTGAAAAATGAACTTATCGTGTCAAACTTTTCATGAAAAAGGGTGTTTAATCGTTTGTAAAGGGCGTGTTAACGTGTGTTGTTAAGTTTACCACGTAATAAATCATAAGGTTTAACTTTTCTATAAAAGCATTTTGCAAAGTTCTTATTCATTATTTTCCTCATTTCCTTTGTGCAAACAAGCCGGTTATGTGAAATTTTGGTGCGAAAATTAGTGGTATCGCCACAAATTGTGTTAGTTTTAAGTCTCCATAAAATTCGGTTGTAAAAGTAGGGTTATGTTATCAGCTGAAACGTAAAAATTTTAACATTTATGGATTTTGTGTCCGTTTCTGCTCTTTTAGAGTGTTATTAATTATTATTGAATATGTTATGGGTAGATAAATCTACCTTTGAGTCAACGACATAAACTTTAGTGTGATTTATTGAAATGTATATAGGGCAAAAATGAACTTTTCGTGTTAAACATTTTGATGAAAAAGGGCATTTAATCGTTTATAAAGGCCGTGTTTTAAGGTGTGTTAAGTTTACCACATAATAAAACATAAAGTACAACAACTTTTCTATAAACATTTTGCAAAACTCTTATTCATTGTTTTCACTATTTTCCTCCTGTCCTTTGTAATAGAATCACATAAGAATGGTCACGTCAGGAAATTTGTCTTATAAAATTCCTGGCAACACGCCTCTAGCCCCTACTGCTCCATACTCATATTTAGAGATCTCAAAAACTGAGACGCGCTTATGTGTTCGAACAACACTTTTAGCCAATCTGGGGCCTGAGAATCGACACCCTGAACTTCTGTTTCAGACAGACTTTTACGACCTTGCCTAAAAAATCAGTTTTTATTACCATCGTAAAGCTTTAATTTCATCTAAGCTTTCTTTTTATTTTTTCAATATTTTCATATTTTACACCTTTAATCACGATTTATTAAAATACTTACAGATAGCAACTCAACGCAGAATTAGGCTGATTCAATAATAATAAGTTGAAACATTCTGAACTTTCAGCCTCTGATAACGACCTACAAGTTTTTCTAATAATTCCTCAATTAATTTTAATTTGTAATAGAAACACATTAGAATGGTCAGGAGATGTTCTGCACATGTGATATGTAAGTCAGCGTAACAGCTTATTGATTTTTTATAATGATTTACGATTTTTTTGATAATTTTCCTGGTGTGAACTTGGCTGTAGAAAACGAGAATGGTGGGGAAATGGTGGTCGCTCCATGCGCGCAGCGATTGTCTGGTCGACTGTAATGTTCATCATTTTTGGTGCTATCTTCATTGATATACACCTGTCAATGTCATTTCGACTGTCATGTAGATCTTTGAAGCTTTTTCGAAAATAAAGGAAAATGACTTTGGTTGAGTTCTTCGGGTGCACCTTTTTGGCCTTTGGCCCTCCGTTTGCGATGTTCGTGTTCACAATCGCCCATGACCCTGTGCGAATCATAATCCTGATAGCGGCAGCGTTCTTCTGGCTGGTCTCCCTTCTGTTGTCTTCGTTGTGGTGGTACATTGTGGTCCCGCTGAGGCAAGACTTGGCTTTTGGAGTGGTCTTCTCAGTGTTCTTCCAGGAAACCTTCCGCTACATCATTTACAAAATCCTGAGAAAAGCGGAAAATGGCCTTAAGAAAATCACCGACGACAGCACTCAGCTGATTGAAAACAAGCATATTCTGGCCTATGTCAGTGGGCTGGGTTTTGGGATTATCAGCGGGGCCTTTTCGTTGGTCAACATCCTTGCTGACGCAGTGGGTCCTGGGACCATGGGACTGAAAGGCGGGAATGAGATGTTTTTCCTCACAAGTGCAGCAACTGGACTTTGTTTTACATTGTTGCATACTTTCTGGGGTGTGATTTTTTTCAACGCTCTAGATAATAGTAATAAGTGTTACGTGGGAGTTGTTGTGGTTTCGCACCTTTTGTCCTCTTGTATTACGTTGCTTAATTTTAAAGTCGGACCAGCAGGCACTTTAATCCCACTGTATTTTAATCTAGTCCTCATGGGGTTAATGGCATACAGGGTCGCAGGTGGCTCATATGCCTCATTTAAAAGCTGTATAACTTTTAAGTAATTTATTAGAGAAATAAAACTTTTCATAATATATAATTATTTCGGTATTATCTGACCCACAACAACCATTCTTTTGATTACACTTTATGTTTTATCCAATGTAAATCTCTTGTTTGACTGAAAAGTTATGTTTACTACATTTTTATTTATTTAAATGTAGAGATTTTTGTAACTAATTAATAAAACCTTCAAAGAAATTGTGATTTTATTTCATTAAAAAAATCCCTATTCCTTACATGGTATACCTACCAGACGCGTGCAGTTGTATGTATAAATCATAGAATAAGAGAGAGGCATAAATAGTTGCAGTAAGTAAAATAAAATCAAATGGAGCAGCTTTTAAGTTAATTATGTTTATGTTACCACCAGTGTACAGCGTCTGAAGCGTGAATTGGGCTTTAGGTGATTTGACAAGCGATTTCTGTCGAAACTTCATTTTTGACAGATTTTTCGAAAGCGGTTATGTTTGTCCGGTATGTTTAATTTACGAATTCGTGATTGTTAATTTCGATTTTGTGTTAGAGAAGTGTAAGTTTCAGCAATAATGTTAAAAACCGCTCCAGACCCCATAGATATCCAGGTATTTGTAAAATAATCAGTATGAGTTAAATAATCATTTTTCCATGAATACAGGATCTTCAGTTTAAATTACGTTGCCGTTTGAAAGTTTTTAATAATGTAGAGGGTGCAAATGCTTCCAAACTTTGTAGTCTGGTTACGTGTGCCAGCAGATTTGGGTTAATTTTCGTTGGAACCAATACTCCAAACGTGCAAGGTATGGCTTATCTGCAAGAACGATACATTGCAATAATTTGTTTTGCAGTAATTCAGTTAAAAAGCATAGAAGGGTGTACTTTAGGTAGTGGAGACAAATCCGACTACCCTAGAAGAAATCTGGCTGTACCGTCAGCCCCTACACATTTATCAGTTAATTGCGAGCACACAGTATTGGCCATTGTTGTCGAAAAAAATAATTGTCCGTGTGTTTTATTTTACGATGTTAAGTCATTCTGGCAGAAAGATATTAAACAGATTGGGGAAATTCGTCTCTCAGCCACCCCCTCAGTTTTTGTAACGGAAGTGAATTGGAATCCGGCTCTAGGACCGGTATTTACAGCCTGCAAAAGCGACGGAACTTTAGGTACACATATCAATTATTCAACTTTTATTTATTGGGTATTTCAGGAATTTATGAAATCAAAAGTAGCGGCATTGATATCAATGAGCTACCGGCTGCAGCGGGTGCTACCAGCTTTTGTTGGAGCCCCAAAGGCAAGCAAATAGCCGTGGGTTCTCGTGATGGTAAAATCACCCAATATAAACCTGACCTTAAGGCGGTTAAAGTGATAAATGCGCCACCTTTCAAAGAGCCGCATTCACTTCTGTCCTTGCAATGGGTCTCCAATTACCAATTTATCGGAGTTTTTCAACCCCTTAACCCCAGCAGTCCTGCCACTTTTGTCGTGGTCGATGCTCCCAAAACTGGAGACCCTATTTTCATCAATTATGACGATATTTGCTACAGTAATGGGAACGCAAGACCTGCCCAGTTTTACACGATTTTGATTCACCAATGGTAGTTAACTCTCAAATGTAGGTTTGTGCCTAATTAAATTTTGTAGGAATATTTTGATGGCCGCATCCTCGAACAGTATGGAAGTTGGTATTTTGGGAAATTCAGGCGATTGTTGGAAGCAGTGGATTATGGGAGATGCAGCAAGGGCTGAACTCCCTCTCAGTACAAATCGTCAAGAAACGTTACCAGTTGGTTGTGGACTTGATATTGGAAACACCCAGCACTTACCATGGGGCGAGTCTACCATACCACCAGTACCATTTTTGGTACTCTTGTCCCATCACGGAACGTTGTGTATTTTTAACGTCATCAATTTGAAAGAGGGGTCTCCGACTATATGTGCTCCACCTGATCCAGTACCTGACACTTCAGGTTTGCAAAATTTTATCATGGAAACTGGGATCAAAGAAACCAAAGTACAACCAGTACCACCACTAACACCAACCAGTAGTGTGGAACCACCAAAACCAGCTCCTGTTGTAGTTAGTACTCCTACTACTACTTCATTTTTTAAGATTCAGTCTAATCAAGCAACTCCGCCACAAGCTCAGATAAATCTCTTTGGCGGTCAAGCGACTCTAACTCCCGTTTCCAAAGGGGCAAAAAGTACTCCACAACCAGCGACTTCATCACCTTACCAATCCTTGTACCCCTCTCAGCCAAGCGAAATTAAAAGTGGTACTACGGAGACCATACAAGTGGTAGCAAAAACAATCGCACCTCCTATTAGCAGTGCTACAAAGACTGTCGAAAAGACCGAAGATACGATAAATCTGGACTTGAAAGCAGAGGAAGAAGCTGAGAAAATTTTCGCGCAAATGGTCCGTGAAGAATGCGTTTTTCTCGAATCGGAACTCAAGGCTATTCTTCACCAAGGCCGGACTTTGAAATTGAATTTAGGATCAGATGATGATAAAACCAAAATCGTCCTTGGTACCAAGTCGTTAGAGGAGTTTTTCAACGAGCTTGTCGATATTTGTACTACACAAAACTCAGAGGTACACGAATGTGTTAATTTTATTTGTTCAACGTCTTTAATTGCCGTTTCAGGTTCATATCTTAAAGCAGAATCTTCTTCAATCTTGGGCGTGGTATGAGGAAGTGAAGTCTCGCCATTTGTCGTCTCAGGATGAGTCTTTGTTGGTTTTGATGAGAGCACAACCGTTGGATTCTGTTTCTGAGAAACAGCTTGCAGATATACGACATGCGAATTATTATTTGGAGTCACAAATATCGCAAGCACACTCCGCTTTAGATGAACAGTGGGAAAATTTCCAGGATTATTGCAAGAAGAAGCACAAAATACAGATTCCGACGATGGAGATGATTTTCCAAACCATGGTGAAACAAAACGCAATTTTGCAAAAACAAGTAAGGCAGTTGATTGACTTGTAGGTTTCGTTAATTATTTCGTTCGTAGAGTTATATTTTGAAAGATATAGCCAGTAGGATTAAAAAAAAGTCGCGATCGGCCGTTGGTCCTTCTCTCCTTGTTCCTTTTGATGATGTTAAAGACCTGTCCGAGGATTTGAAACGTTTGAGGATGAACCCTGAAGACATCAGCCAACTTCAGTATGAACACGTCATAAATCGAACGAAAAATTTCACGAAAAAGAAAGTCCAAGATTTGCGGACTTTTCTCCAAAAAAGAGAATATCCACATATTTCATTCGTGAAGCCTCAATTGGCCAGTTCCGTAATCCAAACTCCGCCAAAACAACTTAGTCGGCTTCCCGAAAAAACTTCAGTTGCACCTCGGGTTCTCGATTTTGCGCAGTCAACTCCCAAACCCACTGTGCTCAAATTCGACTCCACGGCAACTCCAATCGAAGGTTTACAAAATTTAGCCCTTAAATTCGAGGCTAAAAATTTCACAAATTTGCCCGAGAAAACTTTCACGCCTTTGACTAAAAACGTGATTGCTGGGTCTCCAAATTCGGCTTTTGTCTCAACTTCGGTTTCTGCATCAGCAAATACTTACAAACCCACCTTCATGGCTGCAACTACAGCCGTGACAGCGTCTATTATTAAAACAAGTCCCAGTTTTGTGGCAGTGACTAGTACTGCAACCATGCAAGCACCTAAATCGTTTGTTAATTTGTCTTCCCAACCAGTTACTAGCAGTACCCCAAAGGTGGGGACAAACCTCTTTGCCACATCTTTGCCTAAAACTACATTTTCGTTCAGTTTACAAACTACTAGTGCGGCGCCCATTTTAACAAGTAGTGCAGCGACTACCAAACCCAGTACGTCTATTTCTGTTTTTAATCTATCCACGAGTGTTAGTACTACCGCGGAAAGTACGATTTTTACGAAAACTTCTACTCCGTCATTTGGTATTGCTACCACCACAGCACCAACCTCCACCCAGTTTTCGTTCGGTGGCGCTACTAATACTTCAAGTATTTTCGGTGCAGCAACACAAAAAGTGACCGAAGCTGCGACATCGAAAACCTTTACGTTTTCTACAAAGCCAGTAGTTACTTCTGCAACAAGTACTCCAAATGTGGTGGTTTCTGCCGTTTCCCCCGTTGCTAGCAGTACCCAACGTTCAATTTTCCCTACGACTTCTGTAACAACCAGTCCTAAAACAACGCAAGCTGTCTCGAGTCCAGTCTCAATCCAACCCACTTTTGGTGTAACAGCTCCAAATTCAGTTAGTACTACCAGTGGCACTCCATCAACTCAGTCCTCACCGTTTTCATTGGGGGCACTTAAATCATCTATTTTTCCCTCACCGGCTGTTCCTGCCGTAACTACAACACCGAAAATCGCCACCAGTGCGGCCACTGTTGTTACTACAGCTGTTACAACTACCGGTGTTACAGCTCCTGTTGTTACAACAGTCCCATCTTCAACTAGTATTTTCTCAACGCCAGCAACAACTCCATCAATTTTCGCTTCGCCAGCAACAACTTCAACAATTTTCTCTTCGCCAGCAACAACGTCATCAATTTTCTCTTCGCCAGCAACAACTTCATCAATTTTCTCTTCGCCAGCGACAACTTCATCAATTTTCGGCTCTATTGTTAGTAGTACTACTCAGTCTCCAACCATATCTTCAGCTCCGCCCACAACTGGGTTTTTCGGTGGTGCTCTTTCAACTAAACCACTCTTTGGTGGTACCGAAGTTAGCGCCTCGAAACCGTCAATATTTAGCAGCACAACTGCATCAAGTGTTTTTGGGGCTGTTGCAACCACGGATTCAAACGTTTCGAAACCATCCATCTTCGGAGCCCTGCCATCATCCTCCACTACAGCTTCTGTCTTTGGTACTGTTGCAAGTACCGATAGTAATGTATCAAAGCCGTCAATTTTTGGCAATGTTTCGTCAAGTACTTCACCAGCGACTGTTTTTGGCGCTACCACACCTACCACTCAGATTTTTGGTGGTGCTACCCCTTTGTCTACTAGTTCATTTGGGGCTGCAGCTACGACACAATCGTCAATTTTCGGCTCTCCCACTACCCCAGTTTTTGGAACTCCTGTTGGTACCACTCAGTCGACTTTTGCCAGTCCTACAACGACAACTCAATCTCAAGGGTTCGGTCTTTTTGGAGACGCCGCCCAAAAGCCTTCCCTATTTAATGCAAAACCAAATGCGACTCAACCGTCAATATTCGGAAGCACACAGCCGTCGATATTTGGTGGTACCACAACTTCTTCAACGTTCGGCCAAAGCCAGCCCTTCGATGGGAGCAAAAATACAAGCGCTTTTGGTCAAGGTTCTGTTTTTGGTTCGTCAGGTAGTACGAACGTTTTCGGGGGTTCAGCACCCGCTTTTGGCCAAACGGGTGGTTCCGTCTTTGGAAATGCACCAACTACGAGCTCTGGGAGCATTTTTGGGGCAACGACTACAAGCGGAGGTACTTTCGGTACTAGTGGATCTTTATTCGGAGCACCTGCGTCCACTGCCCCCTCACTTTTTGGGGCACCTGCATCTACGACTCCCTCTATTTTCGGTTCGTCGAATGTCTTCGCCCCTGCCACTACTCAGTCCGGTACTTTCGGCACCAATACCAGTTCCGGAACGTTCGGTTTCGGAAGTCTCAATGTTTCAACGACTGCAAGTTCGGGTTTCGGTGCACCTGCGAACCCCTTCGGGGGCGATAAGAGCGTTTTCGGAGCCTCTCCAGTGTCGTCAAGTGGCTCAGTTTTCGGTTCCAGTGGTGGATCGCTCTTCAGTAACACGTCCCAGAGTTTTGGTACCGGTTTCGGGAACCAATCTTCCTTCGGCCAACAGTCGTCCTTCTTCGGGGGTAGCAGTTTCGGTCAGCAACCTGCGGGGCCCTTCAGTGGTGGGAGTGGAACTGTGGGACAAACCGGGTTTGGGGCAGGTCAGAGCTTCCAAAAACCGGGATTTGGGGCAGCTCCCGTTTTCGGGGGATCGCCCAGTTTCGGGAGTTCGCCTAGTTTTGGAGGAGCGCCGGCGTTTGGCAGCCCACCGGCTTTTGGGAATACTTCAAAGGTGTTTGGGTCCTCAAGCCCCGGGTTTGGGGCAGCTGCTAGTACCCAGAACACAGCTTTTGGTAATTTAGCCAATCAACCAACAGTAGGGTTTGGGAATTTGGCACAGCAAGCTGCCAACGCCCCAGCGCAGAGTGCGCCGTTCTCTGGGTAAGAATTTTTAAACTGATAAATGGCATAGTACATTTTTTTTTGTAGGAGCTCCTCATTCTCCAGTTGGCGTTAATGAAGGAAAATGTTTTACGTTAAATTTTGTAAGCTGAAACTAATAAATTTTTTTAAAATTAATTTTATTTTTCACTTAAAACACATAATTATTTCTGAAAATGTGTACACTATTGTCGCACCCTCCAGAGACCAGATACTTGTTATTGGACCAATCTACAGCTAGGACTTGCCCTTGGTGTCCCTCTAAATTATAAAGTGGGGCTTTAGGGCTTCTGGAATCCCACAATTTGACACCAGAATCGTATCCTCCCGACATAAAAAGGTGTTCATCGTATTTTGACCATTCAATTGAACTGACCCATAGCGTATGTGAGGTGAAAGTAGTCTTGACCACTGAACCCTCTGAAGACCTTGGGTCGTACAACCGAATATGTCTATCAGCTGAACATGCTAATAATGTGTTAGATAGGGAAGACCAAGAAGAATCCAAAAATGCCTTCTGGCCAACTATTTCATTCTTGATACCACACAACTCAGCATCCCAAAATTTAATCGTATGGTCCATTGACACAGTGCAAATTACATGGTTGTCAATCCAGGAAGTCGAAGTTATGGTTTCTTTATGGCCTTTTAATGTGTGAATGGGGGTCCTGGTAATCAGATTTTTGTCTCCTCTTACTTTTTTGTGTGCAGGTTCGTCGTCACTTTCAAACGATGAGGACCAAATCTTTAGGTTTGTGTCCCATCCTCCTGTTGCAATTTTAAGACAGTTGGGACTAACCCCCACACTGTCTATCCCTTTTTCATGACCTTTTAACACAACTTGAGGTTTTATCTGATCTGTCCCAGGCTCCCACTGCCACAGCAGTCCCGTAAGATCATGAGAAACACTTATGAAACCTTGTGAGGGATTGGTTTGGTTTATCCATGCCACTTTTTTTACAATATTTTTATGTTCTTTTTGCGATGTAACAAGTTTTCCATGCGTTGTCCATATGTTCACAGAGTAGTCGTAACATCCAGTTAAAATCCTAAAAACATTATTATTATTCACAATCGTTCGTTTGTGTATGTTTAATACCATTTATCAACGCAATGTAAACCCGAAACCCAGTCATCGTGTAAAAGTGAATCTTGAGGCTCTGGAGCTGGAGTTCTCTCAATATATTCAACATCGATAGCTATTTCAGTTGAAATATTGTGTTCTTTTAAATGCTCAAGAAGGGGAACTCTTAGTAGTTCACCCAGGACCAAAAAATCAAATTCTTTGGGCTTCAGAAAATCTGATTTGTTCTCTTTTATTAATTGGTTAATCAATTCATTTAATGAATTGTGTTCAATGGAACCTGGAACGGCGAGGGGCACATCTGGGACCGCAAAACTAAAACAGCACAATGAATTACGTTATTTTGCAAAATTCCCATACCATTCTTGTTTTGTAACCAGTCGAATTTGCAGTTGAGACTCACTGGATTCCATCTTAAAATGATACTTGCTTTACTGAATTTATAAAATGTGGCGACGCTATTAAAAAATATTAGAAAATGGCTAGTTAATTTCTAATTTTTTGATTATTAATACATGCTCAAGTGTTTTTCAAAGTTAAGGTTATGTGGGTAACAAATCAATATAAATTCCTACAATACCAACTGGCTTGTCAATCCCTTATTATTCCGAATTACTTCTAAAATCTTCAATCTTGCATGTGTCTGATAAATTGAATAACTGAGGAGAATGAAATTACAAAAATATTACAGCTTTTTTGGCTGATACATCGTTTATATCATTTATTTTTTGAGTTTAAACAAATACAAAAATTATCAAATCCTACTATACCGGCATTAAAATCGCGTCCCGCTTTGCGTCTTTTTCCCGTAAATAAATATTAGTTCGTTTGTGATTGATGTGAATTAAAAAACACTCAAAATGCAACGTCGTGGCGGTAAGAGAATCCGAATGGATGAGCCGCCCCCCGACTATGAGAACCCCATGACCCCTCAAGTTGAGCCCGATGGTTACGGGGGCTACGGCCACCCCAGTTTATATGGAGTCGAATACACCGAACAAGCGGGCACATCATCATCAGACGGCATGTTTGAATCGCCCCCAACTCCCGGAATGCGCCGAATTACCAGATCTAAAGCAAGGGGGCAAACAAATCTGCCACCACCTTCCTATTCTCCAACTGGGGCTGGAACACCAGCACCGCCCAAACCCCGTGGCAGGGGCAGACCCCCCGGTCGCAAAAACACGGTTGAGGGGAGTACAGAAGATGAGACTTCTTTGTACCACTACATCAAAAACAGCAAGGTTTCACTTACCAATATTGTGGATGAGTGGATCGAGAGTTACAAGGTGATTTTATCACGTTTTTGTGATTTTTTTGAATTTATTTTGTACTTTACTTAGGTCAATAGGGAGGCAGCTTTGATCGCATTGATGCAGTTTTTTATAAACGCTGCTGGTTGTAAGGGGAGAATAACGCAACAGATGCAAGCCACCATGGAACATGCGGCTATTATCAGGAGAATGACCGAGGAATTTGATGAAGAGTCGGGCGAATACCCGCTTATTATGGCCGGTCAAACGTGGAAAAAATTCAGGCAGAATTTTTGCGATTTTGTGCAAACTCTGGTCAAACAGTGCCAGTACTCGATCATTTACGACCAGTTTTTAATGGACAACGTGATTTCGTTGCTCACGGGGCTCTCAGATTCGCAGGCAAGCTGAGAATTTCATACATTTTTATTACTTTCACTGGTCGTTTTTTTATCTTTATAGGTGCGTGCGTTCAGGCACACTGCAACCCTCGGCGCAATGAAACTAATGACGGCTTTAGTGGACGTTGCTTTAACAGTTTCGGTTAATCTCGATAATACGCAACGTCAGTACGAAGCCGAGAGACAGAAAACTCGCGAAAAACGCGCCAGTGATCGTCTTGAAGCCCTGCTTGGGAAACGGCAAGAGCTGGAAGAAAATATGGACGAAATAAAGAACATGTTGACCTACATGTTTAAATCGGTTTTCGTCCATCGTTATCGCGACACTTTGCCCGAAATCCGAGCAATAGCAATGACGGAAATCGGTGTTTGGATGCACAAGTTCCACGCGAATTTCTTGGACGACTCTTATTTAAAATATATAGGGTGGACCTTGCATGATAAAGTGGGCGAGGTGCGCTTGAGGTGCCTCCAAGCCCTTCAACCGCTATATGCTAGTGAAGAGTTGAAGGGCAAGTTGGAGTTGTTCACCAATAAATTCAAAGACAGGATCGTTGCAATGACTCTGGATAAAGAGTACGACGTGGCCGTGCAAGCTGTGCGACTTGTTATCTCAATCCTGAAGCATCATCACGAAATTTTAACCGACAAAGATTGTGAACATGTGTACGAGCTGGTTTACTCCTCACACAGAGCTGTGGCGCAAGCAGCTGGCGAATTTCTAAACGAACGTCTCTTCCAGCCGGGAGACGTGGATATAGGTAAAACGAAAAGGGGCAAACGCCGGTTGCCCAACACGCCGTTTATCCGAGACTTGGTCCAGTTTTTCATCGAGTCGGAGTTGCACGAACATGCGGCTTATCTAGTCGACTCGCTTATCGAGTCCAACAGTATGATGAAGGACTGGGAATGCATGACCGATTTGTTGCTGGAGGAACCCGGACCACAGGAGGAACCTCTGGATAATCGTCAAGAGACGAGTTTGATTGAAATTATGGTGTGTTGCATCAAACAAGCGGCCACGGGGGAGGCCCCAGTCGGGAGGGGGCCCACAAGGAGGGTTTCGTCGTTGCGTGAAATGAAACAAGCCGGAGAGGACAAGCAAAAATTGACCGAACACTTTATAGTGACTTTGCCACCGCTTTTGGATAAATATGCAGCCGATCCGGAGAAATTGGCCAATTTGTTGAGTATTCCTCAGTATTTTGATCTTGATTTGTACACCAGTGGCAGGCAGGAGGGCTCGCTTCAGTCGCTTTTGGTCAAGCTGAAGCACATCGCTCAGGTGCACCATGAACCAGAAGTAAGATATGTTTTAATAAAATCGTTTTATTTTAATCAGTTTATTTAATATTTAATGCCAATTGTTTAATAAATTGAAGGACTGAAAATATATAAACATACACATAACGGACAGGATATTACGGACGAGACAAAAAATTGTGTGCACAATTAATTTTAAAAAATGTATTTTTTAATTATTAAAGGCTTTAACAATATAAAAATTAGTCAGTGGAAATTAAAAATTTTTGGTCTATTTAACGACGTAAGGACTAAGAACTTTACCTATTTGCAATAATGGACTGCACAGCGAAACTTACGAAGACAAAAAAAATTAACATTACTAAAATTATTTAGAAAATTTTTAATTGTAGGTGTTGGAGACTCTCGCAAAAACTCTCGAAATTCTCTGCACTGAAGGCCACTCAATTTACACTCGTTGCGACGTCGCTAGATCAACAATTGTGGACATGATCGTGGTCTCTTACAAGGAGGCAATCGACGATTGGCGCACTTTACTACTAGGAGAGGAAACGCCAAACGCGGACGAAATATTCAACGTCGTCAGTTCACTAAAAAAAGTTTCAATGTTCTACGCTTGTCACAACTTGAACCAGTGGAATTTATGGTCCACACTTTTTCAAGACGTCAAAGTAAGATAATTGTGATAACGTAGTATTTCGTCGTAATCTTACAAAATTTAATTTAGGACTCCGAAAGCGTGCTTCCACCTGACGCTCTCAAATACAGCCTCAGCGCCTGTTTCTACTGCCTTTTATGGGGTTTGAGGGTTCTGGAGATCCAGCATGAGGGCGGGGGCTTGACTGCAGCCGCCATCCAAGAGATGCGTCAGCGTCTGGACGAATTTATTGAAGCATCGCAGGTTTTAATTCGGTGTTCGCCACATAACAGCATCAAGGAAGAAGCGTATGTGTGTCTGTGCGACTTGTTGATCGTTTTTAGCGAACAGTTGTCAAGTACGGCACCTCCACTCGCCGAACTGACTTGCCAACCAGACAGAAATCTCCAGTCGCTTTTAAACGAATTTGTCCAATCTTACGTTTTTGTCCCCGAACAAAATGCGGAACATGACGAACACAGAATCGAGGAGTTGCACAAACGGAGGAATTTCCTAGCTGCGTATTGCAAACTAATCGTCTACAACATAATGCCGACGAAAGCCGCCGCAGACATCTTCAAACATTACGTCAAATATTACAACGAATACGGCGACATTATCAAAGCAACTTTGAGCAAAGCGCGCGAAATTAATAAAGTTAACTGCGCCCTAACCATGTGTTTGAGTCTGAATATGATCTTCCACGAAGTGCAGAAATTATCAACGGGGAAAAGCACGCGTCAGAATGAGGAGTTCTTTGCGCTGAAAGAATTGGCAAAGCGATTTGCACTTTCGTTCGGTTTGGATGCCGTTAAGAATCGGGAAGCTATAACGGCGCTGCATCGAGCGGGGATTTTGTTTGCTGTAAGCGGGGCTGATCAACCGGATGATCCCACGGGACCACCTCCGAATTTACCGTTCCTGGAAATTTTGACTGAGTTCACTAATAAGTTGCTCAAGCAGGATAAAAGAGTGGTTTTGACGTTTCTGGATCGCAGGATAACTACAGGAATGCCGAGCAGTAGGGGGGAAGACTGGCAGCCGTTGCTGCTTTATCGCAATTCTTTGCTGCATGGTGAGTCGGACGCTCTGCCAGTTACGAGCAAGAGGGCCTATGGGAGGAAAAGGAAGGAAATTGAGTCCGATCATGAGCAAGATGAGGTGCTGTCTGATCAGGAATTTCCGGGAAATCTTTATGGATAAGTTGTTGCTAAAAGCACTATTTAATTTATTTACAAATGGAATTCCTAATTATTTGGCTCTTTGATTTCTTGCGTCATAACAAGGTTTGATTTTGTTTGATATAAATATAAGTAATGAAAGAGTTAATTTATTAGCGCACTTTTTTCTATCTACTGTAAATACATTATGATGTTCTTATGAAACAGTCTTATTAGGGTAAGTTATTTTTTGTGGAATCAAGTATTTACGCAGTTTTTACCGTTTTTACAATTAGTTATTTTTTGAAACATATTTATATTTAAGTTAATAATGGTCGGTTTATAGAAAGCCCAATTAAAATTTAATGCGCTGTTCAGGAATTTTGCGGATTAAAATAATACGCTTCTATAAACCGGCCCTAAGTTGGTAATAACCATTACAGATTCTTTTGCTGTAATTGTTGCTGTCATATAATGTATACCTGCTAGTTTAAATGAATAAATGTATACTTTTATTAATAAAGAACTGTTTTAATAATTACTTCTGGATGCTTCTGGCAAAAATTGCATAAGATAATTGAAAAAAGATCTACAAGAAAAATGCAAGCGAATTCTTTTCCAAAAAATTTTCAGGATTTTGATACTTTGCGGTTAAACTGTTTCAAACATTGGTGATTCGTGTTGTTTTCAGTTTCGATCATTTGTGGCTTTATTGAAAAATCGACGTCAATGATGAGACAAGTAGTTAATATTTTATAAATTGTCTATTCGTGGAACCGTAAATAATGAATCGCTCGAATAATTGCTTTACGATTTGTGTTTTTGAATTTCAGTGGCGCAAAACCGAGGAATCTTCAAAAATGTTTCGGACCATGGTACGATTTTTCAAAATTGAGCATGTAGGCAACACACATTTTAAGTTGGTAATGAGGGTCACCAACAAAATTCTCCACATCCATAAATCACCCTTTTTGACAAGTTTGTTTTAATCTATTCAATTTGTTATTTTTAACGCATTGTTGGGCCAAATAGTGATAAGATGTACTTAAATAAGCAGTCGCATTAGTGTATTCATAAGTGTGTTTAACGGGATTCGATGACATAGATTTCGAAAAAGTAACCTCAAAGTTACAACCCCTTAATTTTCTTATTATTGTAACAAAAACAGGAGACAATAATGGCAGATATCCTCGTCTTGGACTGGATGGAGGAGTTCGAGTCGCTCACTGAAAGCGAAATCCACACCTACTCATCAGAACAAGAACATAATCACGAAGTTATGGTCGCACTTTACGACATTCTAACGGAGCCCTATAGGTTTAAAGGGCAAAATGTATGCAGTGGTGTGACTTGACCCCCGTTTTAATGCGCTCATTTCAGCTGATTGACGGCATTTGCCAACAGCTGCTGGACTTTTACAGATCAGGGGAGGAACAACTCAAGAAGTTCACACTGCAGTATATACCAACTTTAGTATTTTTACATTTAACTGAGAAAACGTACACTTCGGTACAAACCCTTTTAGTTAGTTTATACAATTTGGAGGTACCGTCACCCCAAGCTTGACTAAGTATTTGTTGCAACGTTGTTTGTAGGTCATAGATTCTAAAGGGCAGCCCCGGACCCTTTCATTCCGGGTCCCAAGCATAGCTCAGTCGTCGATATACCACGATTCCAACAACTTGGAACCGGCTTTTATCGCCGAAAATTCGCTACGGCGGTGGGAAGAATGCAACAGTAAATTAGTGAGTTGGGGGCCCCTGCCACAAGTTGAGTGTCTGAATGCTCAGAACCGCCAACGTGTAATCACCGCACTTGTGTTCCTATATAACCAACAACTAGCTAGTGTCATATCCCAGGGTATTGAGCATACTTGTAGGGGGATTTCTAGGTAATTATTTTCCGCCTAATCGAGTTGAAGATGACCCAAATTGTTGTGTATAGATTAGTTTCACAAGGATTTTCTTCCAATGATAGTGCAAGAAGTTCAATAAATAGTGATTGTAGTTATAGCCAAGGTATTGCTCCTCGCATTCCCGTCTCTAGTCCATTACTTTTAGAACTACTTCACATAGTGTATCACGGGGCTGAGAAGGGCGTGAACGGGGCCGTCCAGGCCCTCCATGATATCACGCAACGGGCGAAATACGAGGCATTTGCCGGTAAGTGCAAATCCGTCGCTATTGCGCTCATAACATCGATTCCAGACGTGCTGTTGTCCGCAAACGCGATAAAAAATCTGATCCAACGCTCGTCCTCCGTGTCTGTAACCCCGCGACCGTCACAAAGTCACAGCATTTCGAAATCAATGATCACAAACGCGTCATTCCGAACGAAAAAACTACCTGGTACGTATGAAAATGATTGGCGTTATTTCAATGCCATGATTTGACTGAAATACATGGACTTTGCATTGGTGATTATGTGCAGATGATATACCAATCCAGGATGAGCATCAGACAGAGGTTCCTTTAGATTCTATAACAGAGGAGCAGGAAGAGGCTGACAAAAGCAAGCCGAGAGGGTCAGTTAGCGCACTCAAGCATTTGCCTAAATTGCCCGGCTTAGGGAAAAAACACAAAGTGAAGAATCCTCCAAGTGGAGGAGATCAAGTTGAAATGCAAAATGCGGGGGGAGAGTCAACAGCAGAGTCGCCGTCGACAGACTTTAACCATGCTGTGCACGTTAGTGCGGTTTAGGAACAACAGAGTTTTTCAAATGACTTATTTTTTCTAACAAGGTATACAATGAAGTTGATATAGGTGTTGTTTAGCGCTAGGGACTACTAATCAACCAAATATATTTTTTAAAGTATGAATGCGACAAGGGGCGTCTTGAGGGGGTTTCGATGCACCAGAGCAGTAGGTTTTGAGTAGATCTTAGCGAATTCACTTAGTTCTGACAGCACGTCTTACTTGAACTTAATTTAACTGAAAGAAGTATTTTTATTTAAGTGCTTGGTTGAGTTTTATTTATTTACTGATTCAACACGACGAAATGGGGGTTTCATTTTCGTGATACATTGGTTATATTTCAGGTTTTTTACACGAGACGAAAAATTTTTTTTACAGAGCTGGATCTAGTCATGATAAAAACGTAATTGGCACCCTTTTAAGACTAAACTGAACAATATTTTACTTCGATCCGGCTCTGTAAAGTTATTTGATACTATTATTTATCATTTCTTTATTGGTCATAATTAGAGGTCCTAACAGAGAACAAATTTGGAGTTATGACTGTGGTGCGGATTTTTTAAAATTTAGTTAAAAATACATAAACAAATTGAAAATACGATACACGTTGTTACTACAAAAGGTCAGCTTAAAGTAGTAAAAAGTTTCTTCTATTATGCTTTTTAATAAAATTTTTATCGGCGTATTTTAACAAATTACGTAACATCAAATTCCTATCTTAATTGAAGCGAAAGTAAAAATTCTGTCATTTGATTCTGCTCCAATCGTGAAAGTTTCGACGGGGTTTTCACAAACAAGTTAATTGCAAAAATCATTAAGGTGGAATGCGACTACCGAGGAAGCTTATCATAATAGATAACGGCGGTAAAAGTGCTATTTGAACACTGATTTCAGCCAATAATTGCTGTCTATCAGCGTTTTTTGACGAGGCCTTTTATAGTAACAAATACTGAAAATCTATTGTCTGCGTCAGTTGTTTATTCCAGGTCTATTCAGGTAATAATTACATTCATTACGTCGTACTTGGCCACTAACGTTGGATGTAAACGATTTGCGAATAATTGCCTTCAAATAATAATACATACGTGGTTTACGATTCGTTAGAGATATTGTTCCATTCTGATTAATAAAGCGCCGAGCAATAAATGAGATTTTGTTTTATCTATTCGTTACAAAATAGGTAGTGTTAAAGCATAAAAAAATGACGGCAGGTAATGTGCGCGAAAAACCATGATGTATTATCTTTTTATTAGTCTTTCACATTACTCATGAATAATAAAGTGTATAAATTGTTTCGTATCAGGAAGGTTTCTAACTTGAAGGGTGTCTGAAATCGCAAGTGCATGAACACGAAGCAATATATTTAAGTGTTTTGATTTGGATGCGTTCCTTTGCGTGCCCTTTTAGTGGGAAGCTCTTTTCTCATGTCAACTGTAAATTATCAGTGTTGTATTGTTACAATTATATTGATGTTAGCCAGGTCATGGGCGAGATCTGTTGTATCGTTGAATAAAACAGCCTTTAAACGAGTTCAGTCTTACATCAACTTCTCCTTCCTCCAACTGTAACACAGCTTTGCGTTAAGTGACTGAAAAAAACGCTAATATTCACCTGATCAGCTTGGTACAAGTCGCGGTAGCACGAAGGGGAGACGCACTGTCTTATGCACAGGACTTTGGAAACGCCGCTTCGCCCCAAACAGCCCCTTTCGCACGCGGCCTCCACCTCCCTAAACATCACCTCCTGCAATAGTGCCTTTAGAAAATTGGTGTTTTGGTCGGGATTTACATTTTTGTTGGTCTCCTTGTACGGAAATTCGGGGAACGTGTAAGTCACTTTCTGTGCCAAACCCAGACTTATCACAACCGTTGTAACCAAAGCAGTGATCATGTCAGGTCTTTTTTGTAAATGTGCCCTGAAACAAATCAATATAGAATTTGAAAGGGTGATTCTGCGCGCGCATTTTATTTTTACGTCTATCTCACTCTAAACTGTCGTAATACCTGTCGTCTTCATTTCTTTCTAACAACAAATTCTCCATCGCTCTCGATCAATTATTTGTGTCGTGCATCGCGGCAACCACTTGCTGATTCGAGTGATGCGAACCCGAAAATTGTGATCCGAATCAATCTGAATCATTTCGAAAATCGTCAATCAAGCACCGTTCATTTGCGAAGGTAAGTGACAGATCGATTGGCGATTGTTCTCAAACAAAGCATGCTGTGGTGACGGTTAGTAACCTTCTGTCAAACTCGACAATTATTTGCGTTAGATATTGCTTTGATTTCTTGAATAAACTGGGGTGGCATTCCACAGTTATTAAAATTTGGCGTTATTTAACCCATCAAACCGGTTGTGGTGGTCACTTTCCAGTTCTTTCTTCTGGGCGCACCTGTGGCACTGGATGCCGCCGAATGAATAAACTATTGTTTACTTGCGTGTACGGAGATAATATCCCGCATTTTCTCTAATATTAACACCTATTTGGATTTGGTTATCACTTTTATGAGGAATTAATAGTTTCTTGGCAAACGTGTAAACAAAACTTCAATCCGCTTGGTTTTTTGACACGCGCCTACTTAAATGAGCCCAATAATTGCTGTGATTGGGTTTGTTCAGGTTGTCTTCATGGCTATCTTCAAATTTTGTTTTCAGTTTCTTAGTTTAGTGTTAATTATGATTAACAAGATGATTGTTAAGAAATTTCATCCAAATTATTTGGAACGATTGAAAGCTGAAATTACTGCAGAATGGGAACAACTTAATGAATGCATTTGGGTATGATACGATTTTGCGAAATGCTTCTCATTTTTCCTTTCGGAAATTGGAGAAATCTCGGTTATTTCCATTTTTGAAATGTTTTTGCTCCTATATTGTTTATGTGTTACCTATCTATACTGTTTCTGTCTTTTTTATAAATCAAAATGCGCACATTGTTGGTACAAGTTTGTATTTTTTGCGGAAAATTTTCACGCAACGGAAATCTGATACAAGCTTCCCAGAATTACATATTTAAAATAATTATTATCTTCTATTCTTGTTTACGGTTTATGAATATTGTAAGAAAAATCTGCAACCATCTATGCAAATCGCTGTTTTGTGTTATTATAAGTTATAACTTTATAACATAACCTGTTCCCAGCGGTAGATTAGATAGATAAAGCATTGAAATCACTGAAAATGCGGTACGTTTTGCGGTTTTATGTTAGAATTACTGGATACTACGACACAAAACAGAAACAAGCTTTTTTCCTTTTGTTTGTGCTATTTAGGCAACAAGTTATTACTATTTAGAAAGTTTTTTCAAGAGCAAAATAACTACTCCAAATTGTTCAAATTGGGAATTTGCACTTACATACCACAGATTCACACTCACATACTACTGTTTGACGTCAATTATGATTAAAACTAAGCTAGTGAGGATCACAGTATTTATCAAAGTAGTACTATGTCTCTATAAAACAGGCTAAATTTTTGTTTGTAATAATAACCTATCCTGAGGTCTCACTAATCTGTTGAAGCAAGTTGTCACATTTTTTTTTGAAAATACGTTTTTGCAGTTATTTTGAATAGTTTCTCGGACCGTATTTTTTTCAAATAATGGTAAATGTCTTTTCAATGTTAGAATTGATCTGTAAACTGAAGTAGTAATGAAAAAAGAAGTCTTAATAATGACATAGTTGAGTACCTACTGCTTAGAACACCATTAAAAAGCATTAGATACATATCTAACCGCTATACACACAAACAAAAGTGTGTTAACGGAAACAAAATTGCAGTGCGGATGACCTATTACAGGGGAAAAGCCACTAATTTTTATAGCTATTAATAATAATGTAAATATTGCTTACTTAACATAACATTCTTAATCCTGCTCTAATGAGAAAATCTCGTAAATCTTGATTAGAAAAAATGTGTCAACAGTAATCCAATTAACTTGGGTTGGCTGGTAAAGCTTGATAAAAAATATACAATTACATCAGAAATTTTAACACGCTCGTAATTTTCATTTTATTAATAAGGCTCACGATATCTTGCACCTGAACCGGATTTAAACTCAATTTCACCTGAGGGAGAAGGGTAAATCGGTGTCTTTATAAGGTTCTGCTGTCAGGAAATATTTGTTGCTATAAAATTTCTTTTCGTGAATTCTGTACACTTTTAATACTTTAATTTAATACTTTAATAAAAATATTTTTATTAAGCGTCCTAATTTGACACAAAAACATCCGCTTATAACAATTAAGCGCTGACCACATAGACTTTTTTCAAGTGACGTCTAAATGTAGATAATACCTATGATAATTAAATAATTTATAGGTATGGTGGACGTATACTTCTGCAAATGAACAATTTAAGAACAGGTAGCAAATTCCTACCTAGGGGTGAAAACTTCTTTCAAACACTTGACTTAAAATATTTAAAAGCCATAAATTTCTTTTAAGACCAAGGCTTGGATAAAAAATTTATTTCTGGAGGCTTGAAGTCATTGTAAAACTTTATATTGTGCAGTCTAGAGTAATATAACAAGAATAAATTTTTCACCTGGATGTTTGTAACTTTACATAATATATTATGTATTTCATTCATACACTATTTTGTCTGGTACATTTTTACTAACAATTTCAGTTGGGTGTTTAAAAGGCAGGTTTCGTGAAGCCATTTTTCTGAAAATTGAGGTAGAAATTTAAAAAAATTGCGAAATAAATATTGGATTGAAATAAATGCACTTGAAGAAAATGAAGTAACACAGTTAAAATTAAGATTAATTTAGCAACGTTCTTGAACGTTTACACTCTCATCATTATTTAACTAGTCACTTAAGGTATCTCTACCTTTTTTATGAAATCAGCTAAATTATCTCATATTTTGTTCTTGAAAAAATGCTGTTTTGTTGTCATCAATTTTGATTTGCGTTGGACTGGACTATAGAAAAAAGTTTAAATGAAATGAAGATAAACACAAAGTGATAACGCCATTTTTTGGCTCTCGATTTAGCTACATTGTTCGCTGTTTTTTCTAAAATATTAAGATATTTTTAAACGGAGAAACATCAAGGTAATAAGGTTAAAGTAAATAAGGGAATAAGGAGATTTTTCGAGTTTACGTTTGCTCGCACCACAAACTTCGGTGATTTTGGGTTTTATTCGCGTCGTTGTGGAAAAGCTGTCAGTGGGATTAGTAATTAACTTAACAAGAAAAGTTTAATTCCGTCCATAAAATTAAAAGGATGAGTCTTCAGTTTTCCGTTCCGAAAACTATGAACATATTGCGCACACCCACGGTGATTGAACGCAATTACTCCATTAATTGCCCGCCTTTAATCACCGGCCACTGGCGGCACCTCCCAAAATCCTTGGCAAAAAACCCCAAAGATTGAATTGAATTAGAGGGTGTCTAGGTGGGGCGTCTTCGATTTTCCAAAATTAAATTGAGTTTTCGAGAGGTTATGTTGGCGGGGCCTCCGAGGAGAAGCCCACCATCTCTCCATCTCCTTCCCACCGGGAGGATGCGTTCGGAAGATGGTCTGCGCGCGCTCCTCGTCTCGTTCATTGATCGTCCCCACCTAGAAAATAGCATGTGCCCCTCCGCCACGGCAGCCGGGGTAGTTGAGCCACGGCACCCTGAACGGGCGTTGTTCAGCATTCAAAGCCAAAACTGAACGTGAAGGTGGACCGCTGCTGCAGCGAGAAATAAACTGTGCCAATTGAAATTTTTGCCTCGTGCAGTGTTTTTATGTGCGGAGGGCTTTAACAAGCAGCCAAACTGTGGGGTGCCGGGGCTTTTTTTCTTCCTCCTCAGGGAATGTACTACCCGGTAAGTTGCCTCTCCGCACATGGCCTAGAATAGCATCTCGCATCTGGACGCTGGGGGAGAAAGAGAAGCCAGCTACCAAGCCTGAAATATTGATGATTGTTGTTCTGGTCGGCTTTTTCCTTTCTTTTAGCTTATCCCTCGGTGCTTATGCAGACGGGTTTCTTTATTGTGGAGATAAGTACGTCTAAAGTTTTAAGAATGTTTACTCCCAGTGGCGTTTCCCCCGACAATGAACCATAAAATTTAAACACTAAGTTCTAGCTATCTTTAGATCGGTTTTGGTAACGCTTTTAGCAGCTGATTCATTTGGATTTCACCGGAGGCGACTGAACCATTTTTTTGCAATCAATCTGAAGAATGCGAACACATTATCAAAATTACAAGATTATTGCGCGTGATTGAGTGGTGCGTTCGGTCGTGATGAGTTTATGTTTACGTTCCATCAAAAGAGATATAACCGAGATAATACTACTGGCCACTGGGCAATTTTTACATCAATGTCACCAACCTTTTTAATAATATCGTCGCCAAAATGGCGCACCGACAGAACAACTAAATTTTAAGCGAATAAATACAATAGAAGCGTATCCAAACTAAAATTTAACAAGAGTTGTTAATAAGTTTGACATGAATATTTAACATTATCACGAATTAATTTATTGCTTTATAACGTAGTTGAGGTATTAGGGTAGTTTTAATGCTAGGTGTACCTGAATAAACCCAACATCTGCTTCAACAAAAGTACAAACGGTCGCAATTCGTAGTGATGAGGGTTTGACGTTCAGCAACTTACCGATTTATTTATGACCAAAAATATAAAATTTTGCTGACCTAGATACTTATATATTTTGGAAGGAAATAATTAATGCCATCGATCTAGGTTTACATAATTAAAGAATCCAATAATGGGCGAAACGTGTAGCGAAAATACAAAATAGAATTTCATAGTGTTTTTTTAATCATGAGATTTTATTATCGTAAACAAACGAATAAATTGCATTCGGGGCTACCTGCAATTACTTTGGGCCTTACCGTAAGTATGACTAGAAGTAATTGCTATTTCAGCTAGTCCAGAAGTGACATGGAAGAGGCAATATTTACAAAATTAACACAGTCGTAACAAAAATTCAAAGATAAACTGCCTTTTTTTTCAATTTTTTGTAATAAACCATGCTATAAACGTAATAGAGCTTTCTGGGAATTTTTGATTCTTTTTGATTTATGGTTTTCAGAAAAGTATTTTCTTAAGACCATAAATCAAAGCTGATGGTCAATGACTGATTTACTAAAAGCTCAGTTATGTTTATGATGGAGGGTTTATTGCAACCACCCATTTTTATATGCTTTTGCTGTCGTTTTCTCTAATTTTCTTGAAGAAATGAAATAATCTGTTTGCTAAACATCTAACATCTATGCATTTACTTATTTTGTTTGTACTTAACATTTTGACTGTTTTCGATTTATGTATCATTTTTGGAATTTATTGTGCAATATCGGAAACGTTTATTGTTTCCTAGAACGTAACAAACGAGTCATAGAACGCTTTTTTGTCTAAAAATTGGACGTTAGAAGCAAGTGTTCTTGGCAACCAGGGTTCGTTATAACCGAGTTTCACTGTACCTATTTTTTACTTTCCTGATGTTGCAAGATTTAATTCAGAGTTTGAAAAGAAATCTTATAGTAATCAAGATTCAGTTGGATATTATGTTTCTTTTTTAAAAAAGTCGCATATTTTTTACTTCAAATTTGTGTTGAAGTTAACAATTTGTTATTAATTTTGCAAAATTACTCAGTTTCTGTGTAGTTTTTTAATGATTACACACACACTGGCTGCTTGCTCGGCCCTACATATCTGCTTATCGGGAAGCTTTACGATTTGTTCAGCATCATCAACACTTTGTCGCTCTTGTAATTGTTAAATTGCCTTGATTGGGACGGAATTTAAAACACATGTGGTGGCCCTGGACTTCAATAACAAACATGCCAACAGTTTCGTTTCATCGCAGCTTCGTTAAAACGTCCAATTTTCGGCACGGTTTATTCTAAAAATATAAGTTGAAAATTTTACTTTATGGGTCACTGATTGAATTAAATGCCGTGTTAAGTCAACAATTATTTATAACTCCTACTTTGATTTTACTTACGATAAATATTATGCTCAATTAAAAAGTATTTTTAACGAAATAAAGCTAGCCTAATTCGATTTATTTTGCATAAAGCTTCGTCTGGCATTATTGTGATGATTTTGAAATCCACCCCAGATTAATTAGATTTCCATGCTGCCTGTTTTTGATTAAAATCCTCAATTCTCAGCGGAGCTCCGGAAAACAGCGATGAATTTGTTTGAAAAGGGATGATAAAACAAGGTTTCGGCTCTAATGTTACGGGTTAATTAAAACTTCTTCAGCTCTGATTAGTAAATTACGCGGAAAAGAATCAAATTCTACTTATTAAATAATTTAGATAACAAAGAGTTGTAATCTGAAATCGATATTTCTCCTGCTTGTGTTTACCTACTCAACTCTCAAAATAGTTGAGAGACGGAGTAGCCACCCAGACATCAATTCAAAACAGGTTTCCCCTAGAAATTGCATGTTGCGTCTTTCCTCCACTTACAATAACGACAGAGATAAAGCTCTTTTGGGCTCCAAATCTGGGGATCTTCAAAACCCAGCTTTTATCTCTCTCACCTACTCGGATGCAACGTGCAATTTCTGCAGGAAATGTGTTCTCTCAACCTCGAAAATTCAGTGTCCGCCAGACTTGAGAATTTCGCTTTGCGAGAAAAGGATCATTTGAAATATTGCACTGTTGTCAAGCAGGCAAGCGTTTCTATTTTTTATTTACGTGGGCCCGAGTCCCGAGGGAATCGAAAGAAAGAAGTTTAGATGAAAAACTTCTCCGTTTCAATTCGTAAGATAAATGAGATTTTTATTTGACGTTGTGATAAATATTTTTGGGGCGAAAAAACAAGTAATAAAGAATCAAGTTATCAAATGATAGATGGTGTTAGAAAAATGTAATAACACGCAATTTGCTTTCCAATCAACACATGTTCAGGAGAACAAAGCCCTAACAATGACTAATTTACATCTTTCCAATAAGGACATTGTTTCATCCGTAAGATATTTTAATCGGTCTGTGTTGACGTGCATTTTAAGTTGAACAAACTTCGCGGCTTTGTTTACGCAAATAAGACATATAACAACCATAAAGCTAACCGGTCCACTTTACATATTTTGCTTCTGTTACGTTTCTTCTAATAACCGGAAATTTGTCGTTATTGTTTTTCATTGATTCTTCTTGACGAAGACAAGATAACGAATTAACAACATGCAGACATGCGGGTCCCAGATGTTTAAAATTTTCCAAAGTTACAGCCATGCATGTAATCTGATAATAACAGAAACCATGTTTGCTTTCCTTTCCCAGCTACCGTTTTTGTTTGAAATTCGTTAAAGACCAAGTTTGTATGTTTCATGTACGTATTTGTTCGACAAATGATCTGTAAATAAATAAAACGTGCCTAAAAGTTACAGCCGAACGGCTGCACTAGCGAAAGTAATTATTTGGGGGCAGTTTTGCAGATTCGCATGCTTGTCAAAGAAGTTTGTTGAATTTTCAAAACGTTTGGTAAATATACAGAAAACTTTGTTTTCACTTGGGGTAATCACTTTATCATTTCTTGATAAACTTGGTTCATAGTTAGGTCAAAGATCATTAGACAACAATCGTTATAAACATGTTTTTTTTTCATTCCTTCAAGAGTTATCTTAATTTTAGAATTACTTTGATTATTAATAGTAGAGCGTTGGCTTATCGATCATGTTCTGCTAAAAACAATGTCACAAGTCACACAACATTAGAAGAGTTAAAAAAATTGTTGCAAATTGCAGTGTAATGTTTTAAGAACAATAATTATTATTATGAAATAATGTTTTACGTAAATAGCACAGTTATTAAGTAACTGGCAGTTTTTTTCCAATAAGCTTGAGAAAAATGCTACTTTTTAACCACCAAATGAAAAACCCTTTGGTCATATTTTATCTGGAGATCTTTGCATGGGCACTGCAGTGAGCTGAAAATAGGACTTGCAACACGGCTGCTGGGTGCGCCCGCCCTCGTTAATAGGGTGGGGGCGGCTGCTGTGCTGGAAGTCGATTTTGAGCATCTTCAACTCCCAGCCATCCCAGGTAAATAACTGCTTATCCCGGAGGGATATCCTGAGTTATATTCGGAGCGACGATTTTAATTAAATTCTAGTCACAAATGAAAAAGAAGTTAATTCAGTTTGACGAGAATGTTCGGCGAATTCTTAATTTGATTGTAAAATATAAATACTTTTGATCGAATCAGGTTGATGGATTCGGAAACGTTGGTGCTATTGCCAAAAGTAGAAATATCGGCAATAAATAAATATTTTCGAACCAGTCTTTCATGTGTAGAAAATTTAGAAACATCAATATAATCGATTTGTGAATTTGCTAACGGAAGCACGTTCGGCCTAAATTCTTATTCGATTTTATACGATTGGTTGATACAATAATTCAGAAATCGCCGGCGATTTGTAGACATTTAAATAGCAACTTGTTTCGTTCATTATTCCAGGGCAGGATGAGTGCTTTATAGCATTCTTGTCACATTTTACAGTCAAGTTGTAAAAGCATAATAATATTGATCACCTCTATATTTCAACCTATAGAGCAGAAGCGGCCGCCGTTCTTTTGTAGTTTGTGCTGTTTTTGTGTAAAGTGACCTATAAATAATCAGAAACGTGTCATATCTATTATTGAGGTTGTCTAAGCGGAATCTCAAAATATTTAATTTTTATAAATTGGAAGGCATTGCCAGTCGTTTGTATTTATTTCACTCAAACGAGCCGAATTAGTATGAATAATTTAGTTTAACGTTCTAATAAACAACGTTTTCTATGGTTTTTGAAATGTGTGAGGAGCCTATTCACCTATTGAGTGTAGTAGGTGGTGAAAAAGGGAAAATTAGGGCTTAAATATTACATTCCGCAATTTGGATGACATAGAGGACACGGAAATAGTAGAAGGTGGAACAAAGCAGACCGGAAGTGAATTACGTTTCGTGCCTTCCTCAATCAGCTTGGTTATTAACTAGCCAGGCGTATGACCTTTACACACTACTCGCTTTACATACAGGGCTGTATGGTATCTCTTCACGGGTGTACGAAAAATAATAAGAGACGCATCACAGCGGAAACCGGATGGAAGTGATACGCATCAACAATTAGAAAAAATATTTGATGGGGCAAGAGGAGACACGGTTTTCACTTTTTCAAAGGATTACGAAAAATGTGTTAAAATATTTCATTAAATGCGGTTTGGCAACGTTCTCACGTGTTTTACCATCAATCTCAGGTTCAGCTGGTACATGCAACATTTTATTTAGAAAGAAGGCATTTCTGAAATTCAATAATTTTGGGGAAAATCCGCTTTTCCGTTATAGTAATGGTATACAGATGGGAATTTAGCATTGATTCAGGATTGGCATTCGTGCCAAGTCGGTTTTGGCATTCGAGACAGATTCGTGAATTAAATATTGATAAGTCCGTTGCCTCTTTTTGTGCCTCGAGATTGCAAATCACCAACAAAAAATTAGGAATTCCTCCCTTGAAGCTAATCTCGACCTTGGTGGAAGTTGTCGATGTTGCGTGCATACCTCTTTACGGATTTCAGGAAACTTGTGTTTAAATTTAGTCTGTTTACATGCCGCCAGCGGGGTTTTAAGAACATATTTGAACACTTAGGGTTTGACTCCTCGGATGGAGCATTCATGGGGCGGTTTTATCGCGTGTTTACCAAGGTTTCAAGAAACCAAGTTTAAAAATCCAGTGAAATAAATTAGTCTTCATCTCTGAGACATTATTTGTCTTGTTTTGCTTTATCCCCGAGTACGTGAGGAGATTTCTTTGGAAGTCCTGAAATTTATTTGTTCTGTTTCAAATTCAAAAACTAAGCTCTGAATGTCTGCCATATCCGCCGGATGTACACCATGAACATATTAAATAGTTGGCACGTTGCAGCTTTGCCATCCTGTAATGAAGTAATTTAAATTTATGTACTTAATTTTAGTCCTTGGGTAATTGTGGACCTGGAGGCAAGGCCCAGGGTGTGCGTCTGTTGCATATTCTGCCGATTGGTAATCTCTAATTATAATTCACCATGAATAATAGTCGCAACAGCGAATAATAATTTTGTGGAATCGTCTCATATATTCATCAACGAACTTTCAACAACTTAATTTGGCTGAAACTGTTCTCCGTAGAGCCATATTGCTTCAATTTATAACTAACATTGCGTCCCCATGGGGTTAATTACGTGATGACATCACTGGAACAATTGTGCTGTGCTTTGACCGTCTGCATTCTTCATTAAACTTTCCCATAGAACACATCTGCTGGAAATGTGTTTGAATAAAATGCGTTAACACAAAACAAGGATGCATTAATAAATTAATTAGGGCTGGCACAATTTTTAATTTACATGCCGGTTTTTCCAAAAAAAAGATTAATGTTGGTATAATTTTTCTTGTCCCGTAAATTCACACCGGCATTTTCGTGTGCGTTATCTCCCTCAGTGTTAAGTTAGGGTAATTAAAGCCAATTAATTTAGCATAAAAGTTGGTTAATGAAACGTATCAACGTGGAATAATAAACACTTTATTATTGCATCGAGTGACACAAACAAGATTAAAACTTTTTGATTTAGGCGAGAAAGTGAACGATTATTGCTGATTATTCTGTTATTTATTGCAGGTATACTGCATGACCTTTCTTAAAATGTCTCGTTAATTATTTATTGTCTCAAATCTGGCCATGGCAAGTAATGTGCATTGTCATAAAACAACACTGCATTTAATTTACAAATATCTACGCATAATTCCACGTATGGCGCGCTTTTTCCAAACAAGGGTGATTGGAAAGCAGACTAAAGACATCAGTGTGACAGTTTCTTTCATGTTATCTGCTCGGCATTATTTTTAAACTCTTGTTCTCTTTCTTTAGCAAAACTAATAAAAATTTATCGAGTTATCGTGACTTAAGACTTTGAGTTTTTTATTATTTAGGTCACATAAGAAAACATGTTTCATATATTATTTTGCTAGAAACGCCTAATATTGGTGTCATAAATACCCACTGTAAACTTTTTTCGTTGTAATTATTGTTAAATAATTTTTTTTATTCTCATAGTGTGTATTGAGTTGCTCGTAAAACAGTAATTCGGTTTATCTGTTCTGATGTGTGAGATTATACGGCCAATTTTCAACTGAGTGTGTTGTAAAAAATGCAGGGAATCACGAAACAGCGTTTGGATTTGGATCATCAATAAATCCTACATATTGGCAATTGATGTGAACACTGAATTTGTATTTCCCCTATTTTTCCAAAAACGTCGACAAAAATTGTAACCCAAAGATGAATAATAGTTGTGATGACTTTTAGCATAATAAAGTGCATTTAAATTTGTAACAGATGTTTACACCTATGTGATTTAGGGTTTTGATTTTGCCAAGAAATCTAAATTCCCGAAATGGTTTTGAAAATATGTCCCGTGTCGGTTTAACAAACCTTAGGTTGACGCGATCCCGCATTATTTTTAAAGATTTGCTCTTGATTAAAGCTCGTTAGAGTATTTTAAATTAGAGATCTGGCGCACTGCCAAAACCACACCTATTTTAGTGGATATTCAGCCAAGCGTTGGGCGTCAACACCGTCGCACGGATAACCATCTCAAAGAGGCTGCTGATAATTTGACAATGAATCTTATTTTTTTAGCACATGGTTCAGACGGGTATGTCAGCGCCGTTTGGAGCGGCGACTCCGACGGGTTTCCCTGCGCAGAACGGCGACGTGAAGCCTGCGGACGAGAAGGCCCAAGTGCCGCTGCTGCCGCCGCCGACGGGGACAGCAGCGACGGGCACGGGGCCCCCGTTCAGTCCGCCGCCCCCGCAGTCGACCGCCACCGGCGAGCAACCCACCGTGAGCATAGTAAATAGCCCAGCGTTAACGCAGAACCAACAACCGTACAAATGCGATCAACAACCCCAAGAAACGGAGACGAACGGCGCGGTGGCACCTCCGACGTCCGAGGCGTCCGACACCAGCGCGTCGGGGACGCCGGCCACCATAGACCCTTCGAAAAACCAGCCCAAACGGCTGCACGTTTCCAACATTCCTTTTCGGTTTAGAGACCCCGATCTGCGGGCCATGTTTGGGGTAAGAAGCTGTTCGATTGTTTAACTAGGCAAAAAACGCATGTTTTATTCATTGTGTGCCAGCTTGTAGAGCTGGACGCAATCCAGAACACTCTTGAAACGTTTAATTAAATTGCGGCCGGCTTTTATTAGCTGATTATTGGCATAAATTGTTTTTTTCTTGTTTCGTAATGACTTAAAATTGATTGTGTTTTCAGCAATTTGGCCCAATACTCGACGTAGAAATAATTTTCAACGAAAGAGGATCCAAGGTATGTGAAAGTGTACAACTTCCATTATAAATACAGTACTATCTTGAGCCAGCTATGTTGCTATTAAACTTTTTATAGGTTATTGCAGATGTTTCTCCGTGAAAAATCTTCCAAAATAGATCTTTTGGAAGATTTTTTCTTTTGTCTGGTTCTTTGTCTACGTTTCACTTTTCGACGAGTCAGTGCCACTTTTTCCTATAGTTAGTTTCCAACTTAACCTGCTTTTGTTTATATCACGTTGTTTTTCTGCAATAACTCTGAGATGTATTATTTGTCTTGTTGAATTCTATTCTGGAACTAATCTAGCATTTACAAGTTTGTTGTTTTGCTATTTATTCACTGTTCATATTTTTTTATTTCAGGAAATTGGTAGCTAACAATTTATGTAAGATCGTTACATGCGTTTATTGGGGATTTTAGTCACTTTTTAAAGCCTGTAGACTGTGCATTATTCACTTTTAACTAGATATCATGTTAAACCGCCATTTTATTTCTGTTTAATTTTCTTTATTTATCTTTCATCTGTGTTAACATTGTACATATTTAATAGTTTTTATGTTGCTGTTTTTTTTCTTTATTCGTTGTGATTTTAACACTTTTGATTTCTTTTAAATATGAGCATGGACATACTTTTCTTGTTTATGAATGACAAATTTTTGAAGATTTTGCATTGTTACGTAAAAGCTGCTATCAAAACTAAAAATACATTCTTTTCAGAATCGTTTAGTTTAGCTTAGGCTTAGTTAGATCTGACGATTAGTTGTAGCTTTGGATCATTTAAGAAAACTTTTTTATAAATTACCACACATAAATATTTGCATGTTTGGTTTTAAATAATTATTTGTTGAATCTAACAACAATTGATTGTTGCTTTATATGTTTACAAAAGAATGCCATTTAGATAATAGCAGTTAATTTCCTGAGAAATATTTGATATGAATTAGTTGTTCTCAATTTTGTCCAATCTTTACTAAATGCAGTTTATCTCTACTAATTTATTTTTGCTAAAGTCTGGAAGAAGTGCATGATAATTTCGTTAACACAGTTTTATTTTTACACAAAGAGAATAACTTTAGTTCTCATATAATAGTCAGTGTGTTTGGATTTATTGTCTGGCTTTGACGCATGAACTTGTAGTAATTGAATTTACTGAAATGAACGTTTTGAAATATTAGTTCGACAAGGAGATGACAATGAAGAGCGAAAGAGAATAAGACTTGCAGTTACTGGATTTGTTTTATGAACAAGAAATGGCAATGGAAGAGGCGAATGCATGGGATAACTCTTTGAGTTGTTTTCCTAATAATTAATGTTTTGTGGTTGGCACAATAAATAGAATGATGTATGGGCATATTGCACTTGTCTATGGGCTTTTTCAGTGAATAACACCCTGGTAAATAACACCTTAGATTTGATAGCAGCAAAGCTGAGTAGGCTCTTTCACACGAGAAATTTGACATCGCAGTGTAATTATTATATGATGCATGTTATTTACTATAAATACAACATACATTATCTTATATACAAATATCGTTCAAGTGCAATTTGATGACTTTTACTAAACATATGACATATGATGGCGTAGTGAGATTTGGTTTTTTTCATATAATGATTGTGCTGTAGCAGCTATTTGAGTTCGTCTTTGATTTGACATGATCTGTCCGATCTTCATATCCATTTACTTAAAAATGATTCGGGGCGATTTCTGCAGGTTTAACACTAAACAATTGGATTTTACGTTTGTCATTCCTGCAGTTGATCACCTGAAAAGTAAAGAGTGCCCCAGTGCAGGCTCGATTCTGTTAGTTCCTTATTGCCTTGTCAGTTTCCCGTACTGTTTGTATTCTGTTCTGTGTTGGTTTTCAACGGGGGCTTTGAGTTGTGTGTTCTAGCTTTGGAATTTTGTTACCTTGCTCACTGAGAAACGAACCGATTAAGGGGTTACATGCCTAATAATCCACAAGTAGTTGAACATAACAGCAACTTCATTACGTGTGTGTGTCTAACAGTCGCCTTAGATCAGTAATAATTACCACACTAGCTGTAACAGTGCTAAGAGCGAGCTAGAGCGGAGGTCGGCAACAACACTCACATCCGTGTATTTCGCCTGCACAAACACCCACACCGGCAAAGAAAATACAGTCAATTTTGTTGTAGTTTTATGTGTATTAACAGAGATAATAGTGTGGAGTGGCAAGGTTCCCTTTAGCTTGCTCTTAGCTTTCTAGTTCGCTTAGGTGAAGAGGAGTAAGGAGAAGCGGCGTGTAGTGAATTTGATAAGGAGAAGCGTGGAGTTGGAAGCGACGAAATTGAATTGCAATGAAGGAAATTGCCATCCAGGCGAAGGAAATTGCGTTTGTCGTCTTTCTCAGTGACGAAGGTGCACAAAACCGATACACACAGCTCAAAGTGGTCGTGGAGCGCGAGAGAAAGTGTCGCCTCCTCGCCGCGTTGATCGGTGGAGGCGGCGTCGAGTAGATGGATATGAGCAGAGAGGCGGCGAGTGGTAGTGTACATAGCTAGGCGCACTGGCGCACTCCCGTCACGTGGAGCGAATGCCGCCGCCGACTTGAGGCTTAACAGTGTAAAGTAGTCTAACCCGAGAGCCGAGACTAGTGAGCGAGTGTGGAATGAGGCTTCTAGACAGAAGCATGTCTAATGTCTAACGTCATCATGTCATTGCACGAGTTTGAAGAGCTGTTTATAATGCATGTCTTGTCTGTCTCTGCATGCAGGGGTTCGGTTTTGTAACATTCGCAAATAGTGCTGATGCGGAGCGCGCACGAGACCGACTACACGGCACCGTGGTTGAGGGAAGAAAAATAGAGGTGTGCATGATATAGCTCTACGTGTAGCACTGGCCTGTCCCGTCCCTCCCCGGTAAAACAAGGTCAAAACCCCCGTGTGGCTGGCTTGCTGGCTTTAGTGACTAACCGGTAGCACCTCCCCGCTTCACACGTGTTGTTTTGACGTTCTTTTGCCGCACACACTATCAGTTATATCAGTTCTGTAAGTCACTCTCAGCTGTCGGTTCTCCAATGTGTGTACGTTGTCTCTAGACCGTGTCGGCCATTTAATTGGCTCTTGCGAACTTGCGATGATGACGCGACAGTTGTAGTTCCGATCCCCCTCCCTCCCGATCACGGGCCGCCGAGGAGGTAAGTGGATAAGGCCAGCGGAGCGACGCCAAGGCCCCCAATGCGGGCGGGGGCCCTGGTGACGCTCCAGCCAACAGTACCACACGTATCTTACTTTTAAGGTCCCTACCACCTAAGACTAGCCTAAGATAGCTTAAGACTAGATATACACACCCAAAAACAACCCATAACCCTGTTTAACGAACTAGGAAACAAACCACTGTATTGAATATATCTTTGATAAGTCAAGTCAGGTCAGGTCTACTATAGCCAGCGAACTTAAAAAATAAATGAGAGTTCTAATTTTGTTGCTTGCTTAATTTATGTAACGTATGATGACTTATTTCCCAAAGCTTTAAAATTATGCGAATTGCTTACCATCGTACTACCATCGAGAATCGAATCATCAGTTCTGTTTATAAAAGGCTTTGGCAACTTATTATCATTATCAAAATATAGGCGAGGTGATCGCTTCCAACGTAAGAAATTGTAACGTCACAACCTTCTCATATCAGTAAATACTTTGAGTCACCAAAGACCTGATAAAAATTGACTTCTTTAGACCCAAAATTTTGTCTTCAACAACACCACCTGATTGGTATGACTTGCTTTGGAGAGCAATTGTAAAGAAACGGTTTTCACCATTGTAGTAATTTTTTTGGCACAAAAATTCTTATTACAAAACTGTTCTAAAATCTAGGCCAGATCCGAGTTTTTACCATAAACAAAGTCTATTATTGGCTTATTTTAATATCTAACTTTTTGTAGTGGGATTTGGTCACAATCTGCATTTGATAAATTAATGTTTCATTATTACATACGATAGATTTATTCTTAAAACTAAACTTGAGACTAAAACTTTTTTGAATTAGCTTTTGTATTTTGTTCGTTGTTTATACAATATAATCGAATTTAACTTGTTTAGTGTAAATGTAGTAGTCATAATAATTATAAAAGAAAACATGCACAAGTGATAAGGAAATGAAGATTTTTTGGTTTATTGGTTGTTGTTGGGTTTATATTAATTAGTTTAGGTAATAAAAGAGGAAGAGAAATTATATTCAGAGTCAAGTCTTTGTGAGATTTATTATTATGTAAATTTTCAAATAAGATTTCAATGTTTTGGCAAGTTTTCAACTAAAAATTAACTTAGTTTATTTTGTTTTTAAATTGATTTATGAAACTTTCTTGAAGTTATAAAACATTCCACAAAACAGTAGTGATTAAGTAAGTGTTGTTAAGAGATTTCATATTACTGGCCCACAGTAGATAAAATATTTATATTAATTAATGAACAATCAAGGCCTGGTAATGTGAGATTTTTCCATAGAAATGCTAAGTTTATTAAAATTGTGACCAGTTAGGCCCTTGTAAGGATCGTTAGTGTTGGCTAGAACACTTTACCATCCTTACTGAATCTAATATAGTCACTTGTTTGCAAAATGAGGCAATAAACAAGTGGTTGTATTAGATTTGAGTTACCACACTTATTGTCATTGTTGTTTATTTTCGTTAGGTCAATAATGCAACTGCAAGAGTACAAACTAAGAAACCACCAACGCTTCCAACAGGTATGTACCACATCCAGTTATGTTGTAAATCATTTACACTGTGTCTAGTTCCGGTAATACAATGGTCCGATGCCACACTGCGAGCTGGAGTGGCGGCCATTCAGAGAGGACGAGCAAGGGCAGCATATCCGGCAGCCGCTGCAGCAGCTGCAGCCGCATTTGCGAGGCATCCGACGCCTTTGGCTGGAGCTTTACACGGTTACACCCCCGTTTTGAACACATTACCTGTAGATGGCAGCGTTTACTATGACCCTTTTCTGGCTGCCCACGCAGCTGATCCCAATTATAGACTACAGGTAAGATTGAGTTGTAATCCGACCAAAATTTTAGAATCTAACTGACATAACAATTTTTTTTATCAACTTTGTCATCGTTCTTAGAGGAACTTTTGTTCTTATTTATTCAAGAAGTTGCCACCCTAATGTGATATGGGTGTTTACACATCGCGTTAGATGAAACTGAATCGGTGGAAATATTGATTTAGTTTCATAAATATTGTATAACCGTCTAGGCGACGTGTAGACGTTTTTTGCCACACTAGAACCTGATTAAGCATACATTATTTCCCTAGCGATGTAACAATCAGAGAATGTATGTTTAATTGTGATTTTTTACTATTAATTTATTATCTGAATTAACTATGACTAACGTTAACAAGATGTAATTTACGTTTATGTTAAGTGTTTTTGGTGTATTACTACTATTTTAAATTTATTATACATACGTATGTATCTCTAGATGCATGCATAATTATATGAAAGAATTGCATTTCTATTTAGCAAGACGAAACCTCAACGTTTTTTCTCCCACTTCACTTTTCACTAAAAAATTTTTAGCCTTAGGTCTGTCTTTGATAAATTTAAGATTTTTTTTATTTGTCACATGAATTTTAAAATAGTCAAACATTTTATTTATTTCATTTGATAAACGTAACATTTGATGGTTTCTATGTCTTGTCTATTAATTTTGTTAATTATAGGAATGTAATATCAATAGTTGTGTCTCTAGATATTTTAGCTTTTATTTCTTGTTAAATATTGTAAAAAATCTTGTATTATTTGTTAGGTTGAGTGTAACTCTTCAAAAACCTCGTGGGAGGGAGTATAAGGTTTTTATTGCAAGCACCTTTTCTTGTATAATTTTCTTTACAAACCTCAAAAGAAAAAAACAAGTTAAAATAATCTAAATGATTCGTAATTCAACTGATGTCTGGCTTATAAATGAATTAAAATTTTTATTTAAAAAATATGTTACTATATTTAGTGGCGATCAAACCTTTCAAGGCAGTTTTCTGTAAATTAATTTACTATCAGGCAAAAATATTAATTTTTGTCAAAATAAATATGCGATATATTTAGTATCGATTTGTTTGAAAGACCGAACCAAAACGATGATTTGTGAGTATTATGACTCACGATGGGAATTTCTGAGTTTGATTCTAAATTCTTGGCTTTTAATTTTTTGTGGGGAAACATTTTTAGCTTTCAAGTGTCGTATTTGTTTAATTTCTGTGTAGATTTTTTAATAATGCCTTCATTTCGTAATTCTTTTAACTGGAGTTCAATCAGTAAAACATTCAGTTATATCAGTAGACAATAATTTTTCTAAATCATGCTTACGTCTCACCAAGCTGAGGTTGAATTTTTTTGCGAACTCGTAAAATCGAATAAGTTCGTCCTGTTTCAATTATTTTTACATAATAAACTTTTTCCTTTAATGTGAGAATTCTAAAATTAATAAAATTAATAATTGAAAATTAAAAATAATTTAAAATATAGTAAATATAGATGGAACTAAAAACAGTAACGTGAAAAATTTTGGTTTCAACTATGGTTTTTCGCGTTTTACTGCATCACTGTGTTAACTTAGAATAAAATTAAGTATCAAAATGACGTATATTTTTCGCCAGTAGAAGTATTTTTTGGCTGGTGATAACATCCTGTTAATAAAATGAAGTAAGTTTTTATCTTTTAAAATCGGGTTTCTTAACGTCTTTAAAGTTAAGCTTACATTTCTAGTGAAGTGATAACCATTTTCATGTCTTTGTTGTTGGAAGATACGAATTAATGTTCTACTTAATCGATGTCTTCACAATTAACAAACCGTCTCGTCAAAATCTAGAAGCGTGCTTCTAGATTTTGACGTGCGTATGTTGTACATAGCACAGCCTTGATGTGTCTGCATCTAGTGGCTTTAGATGTGCATGGCTGTGCATGGCTCTTTGTTTTAGGCTGCTGCGGCCGCAACACCTCTATTAAAAACACCTCTGTCGACTGCCCAACAGGCGAGTTACGCTGCCGCTGCCACCTATACGGCAGTTGCGGCGCGTTACGGAGCCGCTCAACCCGTCGCCGGTTACGCCGCTGTCGCCGGTTACGGCCGGGATTACGCTGATCCCTACCTGGGACACGGGATCGGGCCGATGGCCGGATATGGGGTACGTCCTCATCCCGGCATCAAAATAAAACTAACGTTGATTTGCAGGCTGCTGTGTATCGGAGCGGTTATAACCGGTTCACGCCCTATTGAACATATCCGCAGCTCCGTTAGGCCTACGAAAATACTCAACTGTTATTTGTCTTGTGTACGTAGCACAAAACAGCACAAACAAGAATGAGCCAAAGAGCTGTAACTCACTAACGTAAGCCCTTGTGATAGCCCACCTAACCCAGCTCTCTAACTTAGTTAAGGATTAGTCATAAGGTCCGTTTCCATTCACTTATACGGCTACCTTTTACTCGAAACTGACTCAGGTCGGTTGGAACGGTAAGTGAGGATAGTTGTAGGGTATTGCAGGACGTGTAGTGTTACGTACTTTATTTTAACTTAAGACATGTGACACAAATGCCATGACCAGGATAATTAGCTATCGTTCAGACTGTTATTAAGTACCTTACTCAGTCACAGAAAGGCTTGTGTTAGGAATCATTAGGCGATAAAGCAATAAGTTCAATTTTTCGTTCGATCGCTGTTTTAATGACTGGAAACTGAACAATATCATGCGGTATTCGATTTTAAAACCACATTGTACACATAGATACATATGTCAAATAGTAGGTTGTACGATCTTTAAAAACTACTAAAAATTTTACCCTTTTATCGATTAAGATTTTGACAGGTTTAATCGTGGCTGTTCTTAGTTGTGGACAAATAGTAGTTCCGACTTCCACTATCGTCAAGTTTGAACTCAACGTGAATTTTTCTTAATTTTGGACAATAGTGGAAGCCCCATAATGGTGAAAATTCGATATAATGACACATTTGTCTTGTAGTTGTAAGATTTAAGTTATAAAATGACTGGTAGGACTTACATTACGCTCTCTCGAGTCTCATTTGTATTTATGAATAGTTAAGTTTATTCGATTTTTAGTATAAGTGCAATGGAAACTAATTTCCCACGTGTTTAGTGTATTTTTAGTTAGTTATATTTTGATACTCTATTCTTTTTTAAGCAGATGTTGTAGGTCTGCATGACATATCGACGATAATCTCTCTATATTATAGCTCTCTAGAATGTACAGTTTTTTCAAAGATCTGTTTTTAATTGTGTAAACCCTGGGATGTGTTTTCGCATTTGCCATCTGTAAATTTTGGTTTGATTTATTCAGTTTTGTTGATTTCCTGTGTTGCAACGCACAAAATGCTTTCCGTGAGTGTGAAAATACATCCTTCAAATTAAGGCCAATAAGCTCTAGTCTCTGTAAATATTTCATACGTACAAAACCCATCCTCTTTTGGTTACGATCCCAAGAATTTTCGGTTTTTATCAGTATCATCCCATTTTATTATAATAACCCCCAATATATTCATACCTTTTTATGAATAAAACGTAAAAGAGGTACAAGCACAAAGGCTGCGGTATTTTATTTATTGACCCCGTCATCTTAAAAAACCCGTGAATAATTGTGAAAAAATCGGAGAGAAACATTCAATTTATGATTTTTACGTATTTTTACTAATTCAAAATTTAAGTACACTTGTTAAAGAGAGAAACTTTTTTCAAGTGGTAAGTAACATGGTCTGAAAAAACGACATGACGTTGGCTTGCCCAAGACACATTACGATGTCATTCTGTTATGTACAGGGTGTTTCAAGTTTTAGTCTCAATAAAAAAATTTTTTTAGTTGCCCAAAAGAGAAACATGTCGCAAACGATAGTCTCTAACACGCATCAATTTGATGCTTTAACGTTATCCCAAATTTTTATGGTATCGGCGTGAAATGCAAAAAACTTCATTAAAAAAAAACAACAAAAAGGCGATTTTTAAAAGGTGAATTTGTTTGGACGAAACCGTTTTTAAATAAAACGGTAGATTCCTTAAAATTATAACTTATAATTATAAAGAAAATATTTTTTGCGTGTTATTTATTTATATTTAAATTTAAATAATAAATCGAATTATTATTTAATTAAGTTTAAGTATTATTTAATATTCTTGTAAAGAATACTAAAAGTATTTTTTTTTTTTAATTTTTATGATTTTGTTTGAAAACTGTTGTAATTGCACAGCTTTAAGTAAATTTCTGTGCATAGTCTTAGTGAAGAATAATGTTTAGTGTGGAATTTTGTATTTCGCTGGTGTGGTTGTCTCTGCGGCGTGGAGTGCGTTTATTTTTAACTAAATCAGCAGTTCCTCAAGTTAATAATAAGTCGGAAGATTCTATTTGAATCAGTGGGGCCTACGAAAATGCTACGCAACAGTATTAAAGCACATGTGCTACGCCGTTCCAACTCTATTTGTGAATCGCTATGAAAAAATGGATTTATTTATAATAAAGATTTTCTATTTTTATCTCAACCTTGGTGTTTTACATTCCGTACCATGTTGCCACGTGTCTGAACGGACCCGATAAAAACAATGTAACTGTTGCATGTGGCAAGTTACACGTGACACATTTACCTTCATCCCCAGTTTTCCTATTTATTCTGACAGGTTTATATCAAACATGTGTCTTCATTTGCAGGTTCTTCTTAATTATATAGTTCAACAAAAAATTTCTTGACTTCAGCTTAAAAATGTTAAAATTGGGGCGATGTTTTGCGATTGCGTACTAAGACTTTGCCAAGTCTTATTTAATCAGCGATCAGCGGCGTACCCCAAAGTTTCATTCAATATTCATAAACCAATTTTTAAACTGGCGATTAAGTTTCGTGGATCGCATTTTGCACTTGTAAAAATACTACAATATTATCTGGTTTTTTGAATAAATAATATCAATCGCAACACGTAATCACAATGGAATAGTACTAGTACCGTTACCAAATTTGATTCATTCATGTTCCTTATTGTTATTAGTTTTTTTTTCGTGTTTATCTATTCCGAAGGTGCTTTAAGACACTAGTGACGAATTTGTGCGATTAGTTTTTCTATTGATTAATCATCACCGAATTACTATTGTAAATAACCAATGATTAGGTATCTCATTATCTAATGATTCAACATGGACCATTGACATTGGTGTATTATTTGTCACACAGCTTATTTAGTAAAATATGCATAAGATAAAGATTTATTGGTCTTATTACAATTAAATCAAAAGTCTTTCTGACGTATTTCCTGATTAATCATCACACACACGACGTATTTGGTGTTAGCTCCAAGTTTAGATAAGTGCGTCTGTTTAATTCATAATGATTGTATAAGTCTTGAACAGAATATCAATTTTGACCGTTTTTTATAATTTTTGAAAAAACACAATAGGTATTAGTCTCAGGAAAAACTAGTCTAACATAATTTTTAAATTAAATAAACATGTATGTGCCTAAGTTACGATTATTATCTAGAGACAATTAATTATAATAATAATAATAATAATAATAATAATGAGTTTTTTAAGTAATTAATTTTGCATTTTTTTAGTTTGCACTGTTTGCAATAAATGTGGTAGAGGTAGTCGAAATTTGTTGAAAAAAATGAAATGAAATGAAAAAATAATACCTGGTAGGTACCTACATATTTTTTTATTTATAACACCGTGAATGTAAATCTCTAAAATAGCTTTACCAAAAGATTACCAGAATAAAAAAAATACGAAAAAGTCTTTAAAACACGTCAGTTTAGTCAGTAAAAGAGATTGTACGGATTTAAAGTACGTAAAATGTTAATGGAAAAAACAATTTTTCATTATTCAGCTGTTGTCTATCATTTTTTTCAGGAAAACATTATGGGCGGTGAAGTGGAATCAGAGATTGCAAAATTGCAAATAATAAGGTGGACAGTGCATCTGACCTTTAACCAAACTGACTTATATTTGCATATGTTCCGTAAATACGGGACTGTCACATTATTTGAAAATTCTATCCCGTATTTTGTTACGTCCCATTTTTGTACCGTGTTTCAGTGGAAAGGATGTTTAAAAAGTAGTATTAATACATGAAAATGCTCAGAGAAACAAACAAATTAAACATCAATGTGAATTTACCGGTTACTTGGTCATTTGTCGGCAGTCAAATTAAGAAAGTTGAGAAATCGATCACTAGTCATAGTACTTACACTAATCGAAGTGTTAGCAATTTGTTACCAGAGGCAGAAAAAACATTACTAAAAGAAGACAATCAAAATATATCGGCATTTTAATACGAACAAATAATTATAAATCGCCTAGAAAAAAATTGTCTCTGTACCAGAAACAAAAAAAAATGAGAAAGAAGTTGCATATTTTCTTACAACCGCTGTACAATATTTAAAAAAGTGGTCACAACTTCTCAAAAAATTGGATGTTTTGACTGAATGAGTGTAAATCTGCTTCCTAAATAGCCTGAAATATAGAATTCTATTCTAAATTTGCAGGAGAGCCAAAGGGTATAAGAGGGTAATGATTACATATAAACATTTTCAGGAAAAGGGACGTGAAATATTGATTTTTCCCTGCATTAATTTTTTTGTGGTATCAAAAATATGCTTTAAAAAACTAAAAAACTTCCACCTAATGTTCCCTACAACTACACACGAATTATGGCAACATTATGGCACATTGTGAGTAGAAGGAACATAGTATTTAATTCGTGAAAAGGGCCTTTATGCCGATCTCTCACACATTCAGTAAGAAACCTTTAAATTTGGATGGTTGCGTTTCCTGCTGCGACTTGGCGTATGGGACGCCCCTGGCTGCAGGAGCCGCAAGGTCGGTAAGAGTTATCCGCCGTCGTATCAGGAGAGGTGACTCAAATGGCCGAGAGAACGTATTGGAAAAGGAAGGTGTTAATCTCCGTATGTTGGTGTTTCGTCGATCCATCGTGTGGCGGCGCTCGGCGTGACAGTCCTGCCGTCGTCGTCGTCGCCTTATCAATACCCGTCGATCCGACAACAGCGCTTCCGTCCGCGCTGCTGCGGTGGGTTCCTATATTCAGCGTTCGAACTGCGACCGAAATGACCTCACACATAATTGCTGAATTAATTCTGACAGTTGTAGTGCCGTGGTGAGTGGTTGTGAGGGTGTCATGGACCGTGCCTAGGAGGATGGCCGAGCAGCAGCGAGAGGCGCCAGAGCGCGAGCTCGAGCAGCAAATCCTCCAGATCAAGAAGCAGCACCAGCTCCAGCACCAGATCCTGCTGCAGCACTTCCAGCAGCAGCAGAAGCACCTCGCTGAGCAGCACGAGCAGCAGCTGCGGCAGCACCTGAAGGAGTTCTGGGAGCGCCAGAAGCAGCTGCAGGAGCTGCGCCAGAGAGAGCAGCTGGAGGCGCTGCGCAAGAAGGAGAAGCATGAGGAGAGCGCCGTCGCCTCCACCGAAGTCAAGCACAAGCTGCAGGCGTTCCTCAGACAAAGGGCGTCGGGATGCTCCAAGACGTCCAGGACGGACAATTCCTGCTGGTGAGTGCAACAGCTGACGGACTGCATTCCTGCCAACCGTTGCTGTTTGTAAACAATGAGGTCGCACTGCGTGATCGGAATATTTCCGGGGACGAACCGATTCGGGAATTTTATTATTGATGATAAAATCATCGGACTCGAATAAAAAGATTACGGGAATCCACTAACATTACATCAACTTTTAAAACAAACACGATCGATTTATTCCACCGTTGTATTATTGGTTTCATAACGTCAACCTTTGTTGCAGAAATTGATTTCTCATTGTGCTTTCTTTGGTTCAAGTTTAAATTTTGTTTATAAACAAACGCTCCTCGCGCATGTATTGATTCAGAAAAATACTGATATAGATCTCCAGAAAAATTTTTACTACACGACTTAATCACGACACCAGCTAATAAAATTTTCAAGACCACTTCAACAATCGAACCTACAGTTATACGGTTTCATTCAAATCGTCAAATTAATCGAAGATAAAACGAGTAGAATATTTATCGTCAGCACCCCTTCACAAAGGGACGAATTCGACATTTATTATACAATACCGGGGCATTTTATCATTAAAAATGTAACGTAATTGATCTTTTTTTGCACTTTTGAAATGTGTTGATTGTAACGTTGTTACTGGTCTGCTTACAGTAAACAAAATCAATAGGTCATTGTGGTGTAGGTAGTTTTTTTCTCAAAACACTATGTAGAACAGGTGGATAAATGATTCAAAATTATTTGAATAATTGATTCTCTAAAACATTGTTCTCTGAGACTTATTATGGATATTAAGGATCTTGTTTTAGTCCATATCCAGGATCTCTGGATGCCACTTATCCTATTTCACAATTCTGGTAACGATTTTTTATTCTTTTTTATTTTTATTGCATAAATCTATAAAGTTACATTTATTGTTAAAAATAGCAAGATTTTTTGAAGAGTTGTCACTGCTACTAGTCACATTATAAATAATAATAATCTATGAATATTTATTTGAATAATTTTCATTCTTGTTGTAACGCAAAACCAAAATCAATTAATTCATGGTTATTATGTAATGATTCTTTAATCGTTAATTTGAATTTTGAATAACACACACCTAGAACAACGTAAGAAACCATATAATAATAATAATATAAGTAACATGATTTATTATGTTCTTACAAGTGTGTTTCAATTAAATAAATTACTATTGCTATGGTGGAAAATTTATGAATTGTTTTTTAGATTGATGGTCATTTTTCTTTGCTCTGAAAGTTCTCAAATATATTTCTAAACAAGAATTAAAATTTGACATAAAATAATTATTTATTCATGTATTGACTGATATTATTACATACCAAGGTATGTATTTAAAGTTGATCTAAAATGTTATTGTAATTAGGTAATTTTGCGAGATATTGAGAAAAATGATTACTTTTTAATGCTAAGGCTTTTCTGAGTTGTACAAGTCGAGAAAAAAAATATTAAAAAGAAGGAACCACTAATACCTTAAATCAAAATTATTTTTCTGGTGCAAGATTTTTTTCGGGGAAAACTTAAAAGAATTGTGTATTTGAATGTTTTTTTAGGACACGTTTATTATAGATTTGTTTACTCATAAGAGAATTACTGTCATAACACAAATTATTTTTAACTTCTTGATTTTTAGGCGAGGTCCGTGAATATATAACTTTTTGTTCTTCAAACTTTCATGTTTCGGTGTAATAACGTAATTTTTCATAATCATTTCTTTTGCTATCTACCATTTATTGGTTCCAGTAACCGGTAACTGTGGTTAGTTTTTAAAATATAGTTAGTTTCCTCAACGGATAACGGACCTTTTTTCCTTTTGGAAATTGAATGTGTTATTGAAATCAGGTAAACAAGCTTGAAGCAGTCGAAATTATTCAACTTTTTGCTAAAGAAGTTGTAATTAACGAACAAATTTTTTAAAAACGAAACAAAAGTTGGAGTAATTTGCAACAGGTTTCTTCTGTTGAGTATGTTTTTTTTTCAATATTTGTATTCGTGTATCTCAGGTTTAAAAAGTTTTGATTGATAAAACTAATTAGAATCTTTCCGATTAGAAAAGCATTTACGTTTTACGATTTATTTTCATAATTAACTTTGACGTAATGGTAGCCACTACATCTTGTGAAGTAAACGTGCTCATTCATTGTTAAAATCGTTCTCTAATTTTTGTAAATAAGTATTCATAAATGCTAATTATAGCCAGCTAAAAATAATCAATTGGACTTTATTCATCAATAAAATGTTACAACTGGAATTAATTCTCGAAGCTTATGTAAACTGCGGTTTGTTTAAATTTGAAGTACGTATCTCTTAATGTAAAAATCGTTATTCCATAAAATTCAAATGCGAAATCGTATGTGAATAAAATCCTAGTCCTAAAAATAATTCTAGCTGAAGGTGAATTGTAAAATCGTTCTAAAAATAAACTATATGAATATCGAGACAGTGACATTTTATCAGCTAGGCTGCTTAAGTTTTAAAACATTTTATGGTCTCTATATAGCAAAGTCGGTTATAAAATGAATTATTTTTAGAACTTATTTCATAATACCTGCTTTGTTCCAAAAATAATTGCAAAATTCAAATATTAGTTGATTGTCAATAATTGATCTAAATAATTACAAAGACACCCAATCTTTTTTCGTCGGTTTTCTAAATCTAACCGAGTATTGGGATAATTCCGTGCCAAAAGCAACAATTAGAATCTGAATGAGTTGGCCCTTGCCAAATTTTAACGCTTTCATTGCTTAAAATTATACCGAGTCTATTTAATAGAAACTGATTCTTAATTTTCATTAAGGTTAACCACCTGTAACACACAAAGTTCTCTTTATAATTCCGTGGCAGGGTACTAAATTTAAATAAATAGTAGATCACTTCCGTCAAGGATTTAAATTCATTATCATATTTACATATTTACAGGGTTACACAAATTTATGTTAATCATCGGTTTGTGAGAAAACCGCTACGGAAAACTAATATATAAAAGATAATTAGAAAATTGGTGTCGGAGTGAGCAATTTTCGCAAAAGTAGTCTCAACCATAAATAATTTTCTTTGAAAATCATTCTGACGTACACAGACATCAAATTTGTAGCTTGAATCTTTGATATTTCATCATTATTCATTAGAAAATACAATCAGGAAGCCAATTATTTACGTAATCAGTCTTCCATTAAATTGAAACGCTATAGAGAAGCAAACGTAATTAAATATCGCCGAGATAAAAATAAATATGTAAAGTGGAATTGAGCCTTAATAAGGTTTTTCTGGGTTTTTTTGTCGCGCGTAATTAAGACGGTTTAATTGTTAAACCGCGTCACTAAAAATAAAACAAATTAAATTTATCTATGACTAAAATAGAATTGACCTAAACAAGGTAGGTAGACGCGTTAATGATTTGAATACTCGTATCAGTTTGTGGATTTTTATGTCAAAACTACGTACAGGATTTTTTACAACAAGCTTAGCACCGATCAAGGATTTATTCTAATCGCCGAATTACTCGTTATTTAGCTACAATAATCACAAACCGGTTCTACATAGAATTTTTAAAAGTTGCGTAGAGGAAGCGTAATTATTTTTTATTTTTAGAATCAGTGGAATTTTTTCTTATCACTGATTCTACAACTTTAACAAATTAACGAATACATTAGATAACGCACTATCATGGCTTTGATTTTCCAATTCTGATAGTGGAGTCGATTTTTGATGTTCCACTTCACTTGAGATAAAGTACACCATGGGAGAGGTATTAATAGGCGTTCACGTAGCACCAAAATTGGTATATTTTTAAATGCCATGTTCTAAATCTGTGATCATAGGGTCTATAAATACCAAATACCGATTACAAGAAACCTTAACGCTGTTCCATGCGAGGTGTATTAAAAATAATCCACGAGCATAAATTTTGAAATCCAAATCTTGCACGCAAAGTTCCATGACAAAAATCAAAGTGAATTTGGGAACGTTCAAAATATGCAATTGAGGTTCGCATTAACGCCGTTTATTTGTGCGAAGTGTGTAGAGTAATTATAACAGAAGTAGTCGTTTTGGTTTGATTCATAAAAATATTTGTTGAAGCTGAGCCAAACCTGAAATGTACGTTACACGGTGGTTTTTCCATTGGTGTTACGGGATTGCCCTAACTATTTTTCGTTGTGTGATGAGAGGATTAATTCTGGTTTGGTTTTTAGGTCAGAGGGAATGGATACAGGGTCTGACTCAACAACTAACAACGATTTTCCCTTAAGGAAAACAGGTAATTACCTTTCTGCAGGTGAAGACTAACACACGCACTGACACTTTAATAACTAATTTTTTTACGGTATGATGTAGTTTCATGTTCGGAAGTTTGAAGAATTACCCTTTGTATTGATTTTGGAGACTTCAATGAGTGTCATTTAAAAATCGATCGATAATTACATGAAATAGTACCCGGTGATGGAAATATTATATTTGTGCTTTGTTCGTTTTTAGTTCTTTCAATTATTAACTTTGCTTTTCAAAAATGGCTGCAAGTTTTATTAGAATTCCGACGCCAATTTGTTGCAGAATTAATGAAGCACCACATTTTCCGTCTTCATTAATTTGGAAAGAAAATTAAATACCTTTGTTGCTAACCGAACCGAGCAATTCCAGAAATGCGTTGTAGTATTTCTGAAAAGGAAGTAAATCCAAGCAATTTATGTGAATAAATGATTGTGTTCCGATGTTTTGATAGATGCTAGCAACATTTTGACGCTCTCTGTGTGTATTGATTGAACACAAATTTGCTGCCCAAGGCCGGGGAAAAGCTCAAACTTATTTATACCTATGTTCGCATATTGCGCTGTTATGAACCGAGTTCCACCCTCAAACTTGCGTATCAAGATAGCGATAAGCACAGAATTGATTTCAAGCACACAAAAAGGATGTTAAATCCTAGTTATTTGTTTTTTGTTTGTTTGTTAATGGTTTTATAAATTATGTAAAAATTCGTAAGGCCACGTATAATTTTACTTAATGAGACGTAATGACATGTAAGGATGCAACGGATGAGACAATGAGAAACAAGTGACTCACTTTTGTGCCGTGGTTTATTGTTGTTTTTAAAAATTTTAACAAAAAACATAAATTATGAAACGTTCGTTTTTAGCATCCGAGCCTAATCTGCTGAAAGTGCGGTTAAAGCAGCGCGTGATGGAGCGCCGCTGCAGCCCCATGAGTAAAAGACACCTTCCCCCGTCGCTCAAGAAGAAGCTCCTGAGCTCGTGCCTGCCGCCCAGCGAGTCGCCGCCCCAAGAGCCCCCCAAAGAACTGAGTCCCCCGTGCGAGACCGAAGAATATCAACGACATGCCCTTTTCAGCAGTCCATCGATGCCGAATATTTCTTTAGCCGCCCACCACGTCCTCTCGCCCGACCTGTCGGAGGCGGCCGTCCGGGCCGCCTGCACCGCCAGGCTGGGAATGCCCTTAACGGGCCAAATGCTGCCCGGGACTCTGCCGTTTTATCCCTCACTACCGGCGATTGAGAGCGAGCACGAGGAAACCCCCCTGGACACAATTAGCGAATTACAGGAACCTCAGCAGTCGAGGGGGGTGATCCGGCCGCTGGGAAGGACGCAGTCTTCGCCGCTTCCTCTAGGACATCCGCTGCTGGAGGGGCCGCCGCCCCCGGTGCCCCAGCCGCCGCAGCCCCCGCCCGAAGAACAGGAGCAGAGGGACCTGGAGCTCAGGGCCAACGAATCGCGAAGGTATAACAAAATGGGGAAAATATTATTAGCGTGCATTTTTCCGGTTTTGAAGTAGTCAAAACAAACACGTCTTTTTTTAGAATATCATAAATTCTTCACGTCTTAAATTTATTTATTTTCATTGATTATAATAAAAATTGGTTGGTGTAAACAGCGATTGATAGTGACAATGAGAAATTGTGAATTGTCCAGCTGGTACGAAATGTTCTGCGCAAGTTATTGTTTGATGAATAATAAAATGTGTTCGTGTAGGCTGAGTTCAGGAGTATCCCACGTATTTAACGTGGAATACAAAATTGATTAATTGAATAATTCAATTTGGTGAATAATTTTAAGCACACCGAGAGGCAGTTCCCCGATATTCTTCAGGACTATTTTTAGACTTGCGTGTAACGATGCTCCTGCTAATACGGGCTTAAAATAAATTGATTAATTAAAAACCATTATTAAAATTGATATTTGTGTTTTTACTTGTGTGGTTGCGTAATGGTAATTATGTCCGAGAGTCCACCCCTTTGCTGACATTTTGAAAAGACTTTGTTACGTGGTGTTCTGATTAATTTTTCTCCTGCTATCGAATGGTTTCCTCATTATGGACCTAAATTTAGACACGATGCGTGCGTCGTACAGCAACCGTAAACTACTTGGTTGGTTCAGATATTGACGAGCGTCGAGTTACGAGTGTATTAATTACTGTCACAGGTCGTTCCGTGATATAAATAGTATCTGTAATTGGGTTTTCCTTTTCTCATCTCCGACGCCATTGTTATCTTATGCTGTATTGTTCGAACATGTCGTTTTGATCAATTCATATATTAATAAGAATGTTTCACATGCTCGAACAGGTAGCTGCAGTAAAAGGACACTTCATAGTTTTTCATTTGAACAACCCAAAAATCTCAACACCGAGGTCACTTCTTTAAAAGCCGTAAATCAATGGAGACATAAATAAATAAATTTTATTTATTTATGGGGGTTTTACTTAAAATTTTATGTAGCCAACTATTATTAGTCTCTGTTTTTATTTATTTTTTATTTGTTTTTTGTGCTTATGTTTAACAACTAATGAAAGAGTGATTATATTCCTCTTATTGTTCATTTATCTACATTTTCCTCACCCAAGACCCAACCATCTAAATATAGTTGTCGATGACACAGAGTAAGCAGTGTCAATTTGTAATTATTGTTAGTCATCCCAATTTTAACAACAATTTTGTATACTCAACTTTAACAGTTACTATCAAATACGTTTCAGATTTTGATAAATGACTGTAATTCTGTATTTATAAATCGTTGTCAATGTTTTATTAGAGAATTTGTTAATGAATAAAGTTTTATTTTTTCTTAGACCTGGGCAGTCTTGACGCAAAAAAACCTTAATACAGTTATTATAACTTAGATTTCAAAAGTAGTCACAAAATTATTGGTTATTTATGAGTATTAAGTAATAATTCATCATATTTCAGCATTCGCCCCCTGTCTCGTGCCCTGAGCAGCCCCGTGGTGCACCTGGGCGCCCCCGACGGGCCGACGCTCTCTCGTCGTCGCGCCTCCTCCACCCCGACAACGGGCTTAGCATACGACAGCCAGATGCTGAAACACGCCTGCATTTGCGGCAACAACGCCATCCACCCGGAGCACGCTGGCCGCCTCCAGAGCATCTGGTCGCGTCTCCTCGAAACGGGTCTCGTGTCTCGGTGCGACCGTCTCCGGCCACGCAAAGCCTCCACCACGGAGCTGCAAATGTGCCACTCGGAAGCGCACGCTTTGCTCTACGGCACCAGCTCCATGAACCGGCACAAGATGGACATGAGCAAACTCAGCTCTCTCCCCGTCACGGCCTTCGTGCGTCTGCCGTGCGGCGGCATCGGCGTCGACACCGACACCACCTGGAACGAGGTGTACACGGCTCCGGCCGCGCGCATGGCCGTCGGCTGCACCGTGGACCTGGCGGTCCGGACCTGGACCGGCGACATCAGGAACGGCTTCGCGGTGGTGCGGCCTCCGGGCCACCACGCCGAGCCCCAGCAGGCCATGGGCTTCTGCTTCTTCAACTCGGTGGCCATCGCCGCCAGGGTGTTGCAGCGCGAGCACCGCGTCCACAAGATACTCATTTTCGACTGGGGCGTCCACCACGGCAACGGCACCCAGGATATCTTCTACGACGATCCCCGGGTCCTCGTCATCTCGATGCATCGCCACGATGACGGGAATTTTTTCCCGGGGACCGGGAGCCCGGGGGAGTGCGGCGCGGGCGCTGGGGTGGGGTTCAACGTGAACATCGCGTGGTCAGGGGGGCTCAACCCGCCCCTGGCGGATGCCGATTACTTGGCGGCGTTTCGCGCGATCGTGATGCCGATCGCGCGCGAGTTCAACCCTGACATCGTCCTGGTGTCCGCCGGTTTCGACGCCACGGACGGGCACCTGCCCCCGCTCGGGGGCTACAAGGTGTCGGCGGCGTGCTTCGGGCACATGACGCGGCAGCTGATGCAGCTGGCGCGGGGGCGGGTCGTGCTGGCGCTCGAGGGCGGCTACGACCTGCCCTCGATCTGCGACTCGGCCGAGGAGTGCGTGCGGGTGCTGCTGGGGGACAGTCCGTCGCCGATCGCGCCGTCGGAGCTGGCGAGGGCCCCGTGCGGGAACGCCGTCCTCGCGCTCCAGAAAGTGATAAGCGTACAAAGTGCCCATTGGCCGTGTTTGCAGGAGGCCGCCAAGTCGGCCGGGTGTTCTTTCAACGACGCTGTGCGCAACGAGAAAGACGATAAGGATACGGTTAATGCCATGGCGAGTCTTTCGATGCAACATAATATGGTGGGGTCGCCGCCTGGGTTTCATCCAGGGTGTTCGCCGGACGCAGGTCGTCCGTCTGCATGAGGGGATTGCTGGAGTCTCCAACTGAACATTCCCGCTGTCGCTCAGAGTGACTGCCTCTATTAAATAAAAATAAATCAAATTATCGTGTGTTTTATTTTTGTTAATATATTCAAAGTTTTTAATAAAAACATTTATTTACTTTAAATTTGATGTATTTATTTTTCAAAAAAAAAAGATCAATAAATCGCCCATAATGTTTTCAAGTTGTGGTTTTTATTACTCAAGACAACCCACACCTGAAATCTTTAAGGGGGAAATCCTTTAACTCTGACTTTTCACAATTATTTTTCTCTTTTAATTGGTGGATACTAAGTTTCTCACTAGGATCCACTGTGTAAAACACAAAATCCGCGGATAAACTCGTAATATAATTGTGACAGTTGTTGCAATTATCGGACGGTCGTAAAAGCGGCCTTAAAAAATAATAAATGCCAGGTAAGAATAGTAAACACGAGATAACATGTCATTATTTAGAGAGATAGATTATTTTATCTAGCATTTAAAGCAGGTATTGCTAGTAAACAATATTATTCAATATTCACACTATAGACATTTAAATAAAGAAAACAGCAGTGTTTTGAAGTGATTATGGACAATTCCTAACTTCTTTCAGTTTATTTTTAAGATTAGGTCAATCAAGAGCTTTTAAAAAGGTCAGATCACCATTGCCTCATTTTGCTTTATGTTTTTTTTAAGGATGGAGTAAGATGCACATTAAATTAAAGTAAAGCCGCTTTCGTCAGTTTTAATTATTACGTGGCCAAGGACATTGATAAATGTCCTTTTTTTCAGTAAAAAAAACTGCACAAAACTGGATACTCGTACCTTTTCATTCTAATTCATAATACACGTAATGAATTCCCCAATTCCAAATCACATGAAACAAAAATTAGATAAGCAGTGAATTATTTATCACTGGGGTAAAAACCGTATACGGGAGACGATAAATAAATACGTATAATCCTTTTTTTTTAAATAAACATATTTGTACAAGTCATTTGTTTAATGTCTGTAGAGGTTAATTTGAAACTATTCTGCCACTAAAACAGTTTTCGTTTTTGCAGTTTTTGTTGATGAATAATAAATAGGAAAAGGAAAGAAGTTACAATAATCAAAAAACTGTTCTTATAATTATGGACAGCTATTTATGTAAGTCGATTAATAAATTAGGATCTAAAGAAATGAATGAAAATGAAGGCCGGGAAAATACTCATTTGTGCGTTTCATAGATATTTTTTCAGTCGGTATCGAACTCAACGCAGGCGTTAAATAATAGGTAATACCATCAAAGATAAAAATATGTTATAGATTTTTTAAATTTACACCTTCACCTTGCACTGCCATTAGAAATTAATGATCTAAGAAATCAATACTGTTACGAGTATGTTACCATTATTATTAGAACAGAAAAAATCTGAAAGCCATCCATAATACATTTATTTTAATGTGAGCAAACTTCTTATTTTTTCAGAATTTGGGTGTGTTTTTTTATTTCTTCTTACACAGGCTGTGGTTTTTTTGATGACATTTTGTAAAGAAACTCATGAAATTTTTCGAATTTAAGTTTAATTGTCTTTTATATGTAAATTTCCATCTAAAAATATGCGTTTGAAACGGTTCCAAATATACTGGGTTATGTAAATCATCTGTAGCTGCCAATTTTTTTAATTTTGAGTACCTAATACTAGGATGTTCACAGCTGAGAAACATGAGTACTCTTTATTAATGATGATATGTGATTTTATTGATACCACTTCCGACTGATGGTTTATATTTAAAGTAAAAAAATACGGAGTATTTAATTTCAAACTTAGCTAATATTAGCCACGTAAAGGTAAACTTATCCTTATTCTCTTCACATAATAAATAAGTAAAAAATGTCAAAAAATATAACAAAATTTAAAAACCTTTACCGAATTTTCGCGCATTCGAAAACAGATTGAGTGCAAAAATGGTGGAGGTGCCAGGCTAAACCATCAATGAACCACCTCGAGCGCTATTTTAGCTCAGTCAGCTAAATACTTAATCGATTATGGTGAAAAACAGTTCCCTACAACGTCCTGAACACCCTAATAGATCCTGCAAGTGGATAACTCCTGCAGCGCTTGCGCCATCCCTTAGTATGGATTTTCCGTATTGCCAGTGGATGCTGGCAAAGCATGGCTGATAGTCCTGATGCCGGCAATTTCACTCTTCTAAAATGGTGAGTCATCTTATTATTTAATTGTTTCATGGTTTGTTTTTCCTTATTTTTGCGGTTTGCTTATCAGTACAAATAGTTTTATTTAAACATTTGTTCCTGTTGCGGTAATCCGTCATTCTAATAATTGATAGAGAAATTGCAGCCAAAGAAGAAAACAATAATTATTAAGTGTGAGTTAAATATTCGATCTTTTGTAATTTCTCGCAAGTGTGAAGTGAAGCAAAGATTTAAAATATTTAACATTTAATTGATTCCGTGGCTTTTCAATTTTTGACTAGTGTTTACTGGTGATGTGACGCAATGTTTTATTGCAATAAAAGAACAGTAAGTCATTACCACTTCTTCTAGATTAAACCAATAATTAGTATTTTAACTTTTTTGGACTCTCACTGGATTCCGACAAAGTTCTTTATTTGAATGCAGCAAAATTAAAGTAATTAAATTCGTATTTGCTTACTTCAGTTGCTTCTGACAGTTGCTAAATGTCAGATTATTTTATTAATTTATTATGTTTACTATGTTTATTAAAGTAGTCTTTTGATCAAAACTGCAGTAATTTTTTTTGAGGAATGTTAAGGGTACGTTTTTTTAAATACTGCATGTACAGAAAAAAGAATTTATTTGCTCAGTATACATTAGTGAGGTGTACCAAAATTTAGTACTTTAATACTATTAATCTTTTCGTAAACAAAATCGTCCAACAATTGGGTGCATGGTTATTCCTCTCTATCTTATCTTTACCATTATTTCTGATAGTGTCGCACCTAATATTTTGCAGTATCTACGAACCACTTAACGGTTAAAATGTGACAGCTTTTGGTTAATTGAGTCGATTTTTGTTATTACTAGTCACAAGGACAAAAACTTATTGTTTCTACATTTTTATTGGTATGTACTTATTTAAAATTGTTTATTGCATAAAATTTATTCGTAATTAACTCTTCACCCAGAATCAGTCTTTATCGACATTTCTATCTTCAACGTGTCAGCAGATTAGGATCTTGTATAGATGTTTGTGAATTTGTCCATAAATTTTTAATTTTTTATGTTTATTTATTAAAAAAGGCGCAATTTACACTAAAATGAGCTATTGATATTTTTCAATTAAATTTTATGGTGCTAGTTTTAGTGTTTAAACTTTTGATAAAACTAGCAGTCAGTCCACTGACTGCAGAACTGTTGTTAGTGTTCAATGTACAAAAAAAGTGATACAGGTCCACTCTTTGATTAGAATAATCATGGTGATGATTTACATAATTTCACTCGTAAATAAAATAAATGAAAATGAGATAACTGTTACCTCCATGCTCGTGCTAAATAAATAATAGGAGGAATCCGTGTTTACGCAAATGGAGTGAATTTGAGGATCCATTACATTCCTGATGTGAGATAAAAATCCACTTTGCTGTTGTGAGGTGGTATCGATTTTGGTGAAATATTTGGAGCGACATGACAGGACCAGTTTAAAGAGAACAAGGTCACAATCTATTCTTGAAGATTTAATAATTCAAACTAATAATCGCAAAGTGCATTTTTTTATTTTTTGCCCTATTGTTTACATGTTAATAACGTTGCAAATGGAAAAGGTAAAGCTCCGTTTACAGTTTCTGGTCATTGTTAGTAGCTGCGTGTCTTGTTTGTGCAATTATTCTATTTTCGAAGCGGTCAGAAAAGATGATATCGCTTTACATACGCCCCTCGAAATTGTCATTAGACGTTAGAGTTTCACGGTTTGGCCCTAATTCCCGAACTCTCCCAATAGATAATAATGGAGTGTCCATGAAGATGCCTCCGCGACTCTCTGCGCGCCGGCTATGCCTCGTAATCTTCTTCTTCGGAGGTGTCACAGTGCTGGTGACTTTACATCATCGGCTGACATGGCCCTCGACCAAATCGAGGATCCCGTCCTCGGACGAAGACGAGCTCTTGATTCACACAACAGCCCCTTCCTTGCCTGTTGTGGAGGAACATGAGACCGAACAACCGCCGAAAAGCCAGGAAAAAGCCTGGTTTTTCGGAGGAGGGACGCTCCTCCCCACGGCTAGCAAGGGACTTCCCAGGCTGTTCCCAGATCAGACGGACGGGGACAGAATCATCGAACAACTTATGTACGTGCCAGAAGATTATCAAGGTAAACATTATCACTTTCGGCGGCTCTAATTCGTTAAGCAAACAAAACGCACGTGAATTTTGCGCCTAACAACTAAATAAATTTCGATCAAATCAAAACACAAATCAATTACTCAATCTTTTATTATTATTTTTTTAATAATAACACAATGATTGGGCAAAGTAAGAAAAATAAAAAAAAGAAAAAGAGATTTTTTTGCGAATTGCGTAATTTTGGATTTGTTTTTAGGGTTTGACACTCCGGAGAAAGTGATTCTTGCCTACAACGGTCTAGGCACCTGGGGTCAAAGATCAGGCCCTGGCAGTTTCCACGGTTGTCCCGTGAGCCGGTGCAGTTTGACTGATGATCGCAGCAGAGCCGCCGATGCCGACGCAATCCTCTACAAGGATCATTTTATTCACCCTCCAGTTTCCAGACCGTTCAACCAAGTGTGGATCATGTATTTTTTAGAATGTCCTTACCATACCCAAAGTATTAAATTTCCCGATGTAATCAACTGGACGGCTACTTATCGCAGAGACAGCGATCTGGTCGCACCGTACGAAAGGTGGACTTACTTCGACCCTCAGGTGAGGGAGTTAAAAGTGGGTAAAGAAAAGGCAAAGTTGTGTGTTGCAGGTCCGCCAGAAGGTGCAAAACCGCGATTACAGCGCAAATAAGACAAAAAAAGTGGCTTGGTTCGTATCGAACTGTGGTGCACGCAACGGGCGATTGGCGTACGCTCGCGAGCTTTCTAAATACATCCAAGTGGACATCTACGGCATGTGTGGCCCTTTGGCGTGCCCCCGCTCTGATAAAAAATGTTTCGATTTGCTGGACCGCGAGTACAAATTCTATCTAGCGTTCGAAAATTCCAACTGTCGCGATTACATCACTGAGAAGTTCTATGTCAACGGATTAGGACAGAATGTTCTGCCCATTGTGATGGGCGCTCGCCCGGAGGATTACCAAAGAAGCGCTCCGGAAGGGTCTTACATTCACGTGGACGAGTTTGCCGGACCTGCCGAGCTGGCTGCATATTTAAATAGACTGGATAAAGATAGTACACTTTACAATTCCTATTTTAAATGGAAAGGGACGGGGCAGTTCATCAATACCTTCTTTTGGTGTAGACTTTGTGCAATGCTGCATGCTCCCAGAGTACATAGACATTACGATGATATTAACGACTGGTGGAGGGGGCCGGGAGTCTGTTCTTCCAAGTCGTGGAGAAACGCCGATTTTGTGTAGACGCACATCAAGAATAGTTTTTATTACTATTTGCCAGTCAGTTTGTTGTTGTTCTGTTGTACAAATGTAAGTTACTAGTGATTTATTAAGTTTTTGCTACAGCGGTTTTTCATTTACCCAAAAACTCCAACCTTCCCGATTCCCGTGTAACATAATAATACGTTCAGCAAAGGTGCTGCCGAGGATCCTACTGACTGCGCCAATTAAATTTCAAAAAATAAGACAAATGAAAAATTCCTTCGGAGACCAATAGGTTCGTGAGATAAATACTCAAATTATCAAAATATGTACGCTCGGAAGTGTATAATTTTCAGGATAGTTTGTGAAATAAAACACAAGTTGTTGACTTGGGTATTTAATACTTTATTGAACTGATGATTTGGGACCCTAGCAAATAAAAACCGTTAACAAAATAAATATCTAGCATCGAAACACTAATGAACACATCGATGTGTATTACGATATGGTTAGTAGGAGTATACTTCAACATGGTAGACAAGCATTACAACTATGATATGACGAAATGATATGATTAGCGATGATCAGCAGGTGGCGGTGGTTGATTGACTCTCCCCGGAGTGTCCTGATTCAACTGCGAAGCAGTGACACTCCTAGTCTGCAGTGTCGAAGTGGGCGGCTCATCCAACAACTGTCTTAGCCTCTGCAACTGTGCCTCCAACTGTCTATTATGATCCTCCAAAATCTGCATCCTAGCCTCCAGCCTCCCTTTGTGCTGCCTCAAAAGCCTGGCCTCCGCTAGGACATCATGCTGCGGCTGAGGCGGATGTGGAGTTGCCCCCCTTTGGAGCTGTTCATACTCCTGCCTCAAAGCGGCGTTTTCCGCCTCCAACTCAGTTATCATTTCCTGCAACTCGGCCCTTTGCTCCTCGTCTATAACCAACATGAGTTGCCCTGGACTCCCTGGGCCTTCAATCGTCTGACAGTAATCGGCAATCAATCGGTGCTCGTCCTCGGGAGAGGCCGCCCTCAGCTCGACTTCAGCCAAACGACTTGCGTAAATTTCCAGCCTCGAATGCATATCGTTGTGTTGCGGGGACGCGACTGGACTTTCCAGCTCATCTCCTTCCAAGACCGACCTCACGGGCAAATACCCCACGCGCGGATGCTTCGTGAAGTATCTTTTACTCTTGAACTTGTTCTTCAAGGCTTTGGTGAAGTCCCGCATGTCTTCAACCGAAGTGGTGGCAGCGCAATACTCATGCATCGGATGCGACAATTTGTGGCCTTTGGTCAACCTCCCGGCGAAGAAACAGGACTGACACATATCGAAATTGAAACATTTCAAACACCTGTATCTTAAACCGACGATTGGGTACTGTTTACAACTGTTGCATTTGGCTTGGTGTTTGGCGGTTTCCGCAGCCGCTAATCGATGCAAAACTGGGAGCCAGACCAACGACTGCGGTTCTTGCTTCAACCAAGCGAGGAAATGAGTCACTTCCAAGTCCTCACGCTCGCCTAAACAACTACGGACTGACGGTTCGATGTTTGAGCCACCGAACGCAGCAACTTCGCCCAACTGGCGCGGGACTTGGAGGACATCATGGAGGAGCAAACCGAGCTTCCTCTGGTCGGCTTTCTGCTGCGGGTCGGCTATCAGTCGGAACAAATAGCGATACTTGTCCTCCAAATGCCCCTTGCTCAAAAGAGTCAAACCGACCTGTAATCAATCATACAGTGGGTTTAAACGTAAAATGATTGACTATTCACCTTAAAACTAAGCACTCTCAATTGGCCAGTCCGCTGACTGTCGTAAACATTTAGAAGCCAGTTCAGAGCTAAGTCAACACATAGAGGAACATCGACTAGGGCGGGTTGTAGCGAAGCTGCAGTTGCATAAATCGCTCGTAACACCAAAATCATGTCGGCCACGTCGAGTAATTTATCGTTCTGGCCTCTCAAGCCGTGCAAGTCGAACGCTTCCGAAGCACCATTAATGCTGACTAAATCTAGACATAGTTTCTTCTGAATTGCTCGTAGTTTTAAAGCCGTTCGGTATGCGGAAAATCGCACTTCGTTGAGTTGTAAAAGAGAAGTGGCTAGTTCGAGCATTTGGGGGTGATCCCAATGGGTTGTCTCGGTGCTGTGGTTGATGTAATAGGGGACTTTGTTGGGGGTGGTGGAGCGCTCCCATGGCGGCTGGACGCTGGAGGGGCCTGGGGATATCTCCCCTGGAAAAATTTAATTTATTCGACTGAAAATGTCAAATCTTTTGCAACTAAGAAATTTTTTGATTTACTATAAAAAAGGTCTTCTTATGATTTACTAAAAAAATGAGACTGTTGTTATGTTTGTCTTTTACAAAGATTTAAATTTTTTGAAAAAATGTTCAATTTTCCACAGTCTATTGGAAGAAAACAAAAAACACAAAAATTTATAATTTTGTGCTACAATTGTGCACTAATATTATATTTTTATAAATAAAAATGTTTTACAACTGGCTTCAACATTAGTTTACAAAAATATATGTGGGGTTGTTGCAATTATCTCTATCTAAACATTTAAATTTGTCTCGTTTATTTCGAACGAAAGAAGATTCATTGTTATAAAACATAATTACTTAACTCACTGATAATATTTTCAGTGCCAGAGTTAATTCACCCAAAGGATCATTTAGATAACAGACGCGAATGTAGTAATTAGGTAATACATACTTAGAAAATATCTTCTCTTGAACATACCACTATTTTGATTACACTGACACTTTTTAATAAAACTTGACGTGTAGTTACGTCCCCGTGTACATTTGTTGTGTAAACAGATTAATTTATAACGCCCACAATATGATTTAACACCTTTACATCACACTAGTCATTGTTTTTTAAGTGTATCGAACAAAAAGTTGCATCTTGTATTGTCACACGTTTCAAATGTGAAAGTTTGTGTAGGTATTAGGACTTCTCGGCTATAAACTTAGACAAACATTTGAGGTCAACAACATTTTTAATTTACATACATGTGGGCAGATCAGACCCGTAAAGATTGAACACTTATTAATCAGAACGTTTCAACTCACCCTGAGTCGTGCTAGTCAGCTGTTCCCGCCTCTCCCTGATCGCCGCCTGGAGCGCCCTACACCTCGCACTGCAATCCTCAAGCTGTGTGGCCAGATTATTCGGCAAGGCATTCCCCAAGGAAGCCGCCTGAATCCTGGCTTCCTCCAACGAACGCTGCAATTGCGGCAGCTGCGTCTCTAAATTCCGCAAACTGGCCAAAAGTTCCCTAGCCTCGGCTGCACTCCGGGGGCCACTCCAGCTAAGCGTAGCGCGCTCTAGACGGGAGACAGCCGCGGACGCCTCTTCCAGATTCAAAGTCAGCTGTTTCAATTTCTAAACACCACAAATTAATAATTCAATTAGACTCATCATAATTACACTTACAATAGTGTTCTGTTCGAACCTCGCGGCCAACTGGTCCGATTTATCAATCAGAGCGTTCCATTTATCCGAGAGTTTGACCAATTCCCTCCGCAGGTTTCGGGCCAGTTCGCCGGAAGGGTCCCCCGCTACGAACTGTCTAGCGCTCCGCAAACTCGCCTCAACTAGAGGCCTCTTGTCTTCTAGCTGTTGGCGGAACGCTCGGTGGTCGTCCTGGCGGGCTGCTAGCCCCAGCTCTGTGTCTTTCCGTATCACCCATTCGGTCAATTCCCTTAAAGATAGAAGCAAAGCGTTCCAATAGTCGGCATTGTGTTCCAGCCGGTTTCTCAAATCGGAGGTTCGTGTCTTCAGGGCTTGCCACCGCCGCTCCATCTCATCGCCCTTCAATTGGAGCATTAGGGCGTCTTCGGGGGCCATGGTCCCCAGAAGGGCTAAATTGGACGAGCGAAGGGCGGCGTGAGCTGGGGCTTGTCGCTCCACATCAGCCTGTAATTCCTTCAACTGATGGGCGGCCCTGCGGGACTCCGCATCGCCCTCGAGCGTCTCCACCACGGACTCGGCTTCACTGAGCCACGCGAGGAATTTGTCAAGGGAGCGGTCTAGGTTCTGAAGGGAGCTCAAGGCTGAGTGCAGCAATTTCCCCCTGTTGATGACACAGGCGTCCAGACGAATGTAGTGCTGGTTGATGTACTCAGCTGTCTGAAATTTGGTTTAGTTGGGGTTGGTTAGGTCAGAGTGTACCTTTTTGTAGCGGCTGGTGTCTTCGTGTTGGTGCGCTGTGATCAGTCTTTGTGTGAGTTGGTTGAAAGCCTCGATCTGTGCTTTGAACTGGTGGAGTTCGGCGTGAAGTCCTTTTTGTTCCCTGAGCTGGACTTCGAGGACGTCGGCGGTGTGGCCCACGGCCGCCATGGAGGCAAGGCGGGCCTCCATCCGCTGCAGCCATGCCTCAAGCTCCAGCCTTTTGTGCTCGAAGCTTTCTTCCTTCTTCTGCATCGTGGCCAATGTCACAATGTGGGGGCAAATTGACTGGAAGAGGCCATTTCTTCGGCCTCTTCACACAGATCAATGTTTACAACGGCGAGGGTTGATGACCGCGCACCTGTTTCCCTGTCATAACACTCCCTGACACGCTTTAAGAAATAATCAATACGTTACTGCTGGAGCTGTTTCAGGAGGAATTTGATTCATTTATTTGTTTGTGGCGAGAATGTCACTCTGACAATTTGTGAGCAGCGTTGCAAGACTTTTGCCTGGCTTTTAGGGCCCAAATCAAATCATCACGAAAAACGGGCCCAAAAGACAAGTTTTCCCTCCAAAAAACAGACTGAACGGTGTAATTCGACCCTTGGTGTATTGAAAAATGGTCAATAACATTGAAAAGGGGGCGGAAAGAGGCTCGAGTCACTTTTCAAAATTTTCCTTTATTGTATTATTTTCGGTAAAGCGAGTCTATTCGCTCTTTTTTGCTGTTTTAGGTACACAAAAGTGCACCTAGAATAAATAAAAGTGATAAATTGAGTGTGTTTATTATACTTGGCAACCCAGCACCACCCCAGTCATCTGTTCCTGACACTAGTGACAGTACATGGGTTTGGAGGTTAAGTTCAAATCATCAGTGTTCTGCTTTTTGTGAACTGACGTGTAAAGTGAATGTTTTCAAACAATGAATTAACAATTGCTTGGCCTTTGTGCAAAAAATTGACTTAGATAAACTGCAACTCCGCACCTGTGTGACAGCAATGATCTTTAGATAAGTTTGTTCAGAAGATGGATAAAGCTCAAATCACGTTAAACTCGAATGATGTGAAACAGGAGAACAATGTAGTCGCCAAAAAGGAGAAACTGCCTGATGTGGACACCCACAAAGCCGGACTTGCTAATTTCAGAGCGATACTTTTCCTGCTTTTGTGGTACTTTTTCAGTGGTTGCACTTTGTTTTTAAATAAGTATATTTTGACGTTCCTGAATGGAAACCCCACTGTCTTAGGTAAGGCTTGTGGCAGAGTTACATTTATTGTAATCATTGTTATCAGGAGCATGTCAGATGCTGATGACGGCCACTTGTGGCTTTGTGCAATTGTACTTCCCTTGTGGGATGTATAAACCGTCCCAAAGGTTGAGCAAACCACCTGGGTTTTACAGGCATATGGTTTTGGTTGGGTGCACAAGGTGGGTCCCTGATTTTAATCAGAAGACAATAAATAATTTGGTTTTAATTTTTAGATTTCTCACTGTGGTTTTGGGTTTGGTAGCTCTAAATTACGTGGCAGTGAGTTTTACTGAAACAATCAAAAGTTCGGCACCTTTATTTACAGTATTGATATCTAGGTTTCTTCTAGGTATGTGAGCTAGGTAACAATTTTTTTCTGTATTGTTGTTTTAGGCGAGCAAACGGGGCTCTATGTGAATCTGAGTCTGTTGCCTGTGATGTCTGGATTAGCCCTGTGTTCAATTAATGAGATTAGTTTTGAAATTCGTGGCTTTATAGCTGCAATGGCCACAAACTTGACTGAATGTATACAAAATGTGTATTCAAAAATGTTAATATCGGGAGATAAGTTCAAATACACGTAAGAAAATATTACTTAAAAACCTGGACTTAAATCGAATTTTAGACCTGCAGAGCTTCAATTTTACACCAGCATCGCAAGTGTAGTTATCCAAGTTCCAGCCACATTGTTTTTAGTAGATTTCACCCACAGCAAGCCGATTGACTTGAACATAATTTTTTGTTTCATGTTGAATGGTGTTTTTTTCCACTTTCAGAGCATAACAGCGTACGTTTTAATGGACTATATTAGTCCGGTGACCCACAGGTGATTTCCAAACTATTTCTTGTTGTAAAATTTAATCAAGTGTCTGTAGTGTGGCAAACACAGCAAAAAGGGCTCTTTTAATCTGGCTGTCTGTCGTCATGTTTGGAAACCAAGTTACAGTATTGAGTGCTGTAGGAACCATAACTGTGATAGCGGGAGTATTTATGTACATCAAGGCCCAGGAATATGATGATCGATTGAGTTCTGTTAATTTAATTCAGAGGAAGGTTCGTGCAATTTAGGAAATTTGGAATAAATTAATGTCAATTTTGAGAAATCTTCCACAAATTGATTGGTTGTTGTAAGACAGGGTCCAAATTTTGTTTCAAAATATTCGCTGGCTCAATTTGCATAACTTGATGTATTTTTACCATTATTTATTTTATTTATTTAATAATAAAGTGAGGTTTTATGGTTGTGTAAATTTGCAATATTTAAGGATACTTTGTAACATTCCGTGAAAATGTACATATTGTAACTACATTTTTATACTGTAAATTGTTTATAGTATTGATGATTAAATTGTTGATTTATATTTGACCTTTTGTGTTTTATTTTCCCGTTGACACTTAAAAATGACTGCTGATGACAAATTTACTATGTAAAAGCAAGCTCAAGGTTTCGAAAATAACAGTTTTTTTCATTTTACATTTTTGAATACTCCCGGCAAAATTAAAGCTCATTTCCACTTAGCTCCCATAGATGGCACTGCTTGTGGTTTAATTAATTTGGTGAATTTTCAAATTTGCAAGCTTAATTTTAAACGATATTTAATTAAGCACACTCACATTTCTCAAAGTGGTTTAAAGTTTATGTTTTTTTTTACTTTTTAAGTAAATGTGACTTGGATCGAGTGACTTGTTGTCAACTTAAGTCAAGTAAAGTGTTTCAGTAATAACAAAAGCGTTAGTTCCTCATCAAATTTTAAATCAAAAAAAGTGTTAAAGATGTCAATTTCGAGCCAACGGGACTGGTGGCAATCTTTTGATTTGAGGCAAAAAATGCTTCAACAGTTTTGGGAAAACCTAGATGTTGTGAAGAAAATTCTGAGTAACAAGGAAGAGGGAAAGACCTTTTTCATTCGTTTCCCCTTCGAAAAGCTTTTGAATGTTACTATCATGGATGAAAACAGCCTAATGTTGCTATTTTTACCATTTTATTATAAAATTTTAGTTACGAAATTGTAGGTGGTGCATTAAAATTATTGATTTGTTCAGCGAATATGACGATTTTTATGACAGTGACGATGGGCTTCATTACACCATGGAATTTATTTTGATTAATTTGTCCCAAATCGTAGAGGATCGCAAAGAAGTCGTTGCGCTGTTCCACCTCTTATCCAAAATATTGCAAAAGTAAATCAAAATATATAATTCGTGACAAAAATGACGAAAAAGCGACGACTTGATTTCTTTAATTTAAAGGAAACAAGGCTTTTTGAGATTTTTTTTTTGTATTTTTGCGTAGTTATTTTTGCACAAATGTACAAAGAATTTAATGCATAGTTTATTTCTAGAAACATCGTATATATAGATGGCACCTTTAAAAATATATTTGATAGAGAAAGGATACTGGAAATTATGTTAAGAATGGGCGACTTTAGGACTTTACAGAAATGCAATTTCCTACCCTATGCTTCAATTTTGAACAATATATTAGATTCCGATTTTCCGGAAGCATTAAATGGCATTATTTCGGAATTATTTGATAAACTTAAACAGCACGGAGCCATTTTTGAGTTAACGGTTATTACTAAATACATACTTCAAAGGTTTGTATTCATTATTTCACACTCCTGAATCAAATGCTGAAAAATCGTAGAAAAACAAACACTTTTTGCGAAACTTTTCGAAATATATGGCAATGGGTAGAAGACGAGGCTTCTATTTTGTTATCAAGGGTAAGTAGCATGTGTCAATACAATAAATTACAATAAATAAAAAATAGAGTTTAAGTGATGACGTAAAGGAAAATATCTTACAAATTTTGAATACGGTTTTCGAAAATAGTTTCAAATACGAAACTTTGCTTCCGAAATTGCACAAGGACTTGAGAAAAATCACAGTTGATGTTTGCTTGCTTACTTCAAACATTCGATTGAGAAAGGATTGTTTCAAATTGTTGGAACTCATTCTATTGGAATTTTTTGATAAAAACAAGATACTAATTTGGAAACCAAATGAGATTTTTAACCAACTTATCGCACTTCCGGAAAATGTCGAAAACTGGGCCACATCTAAAAACGATGTTTTTTTCTGTATTTGTCACCTATGCCTTTGCTGCAGCACGTAAGTATTGATGTTAATGGTTCAAAAAAATATTTTTTGTAACTCCAGGCAAATATTGTGGGAAGTGAGACATGTCCTGGAAGGCATAGGAAATTTTTTCTACACTCAACGCCAAACTGAAAAACCACATGTTCTAAAATCGATTTATTATCTTTTTCCCAAGCTTACGCACCCCAAAAGTGATGATTTGAGCATAAACATGTTAGGCGACGACCTCCTCCATTATTTCACAAAATTGAGTTCAATCTCGTATTTGTATTCGCACAGTCAGTGTCAGCTGACATGGATGCTTGAGAAAGCCCCCAAGTGTATTAAACTGATGGTTCTGGGTCAGTGGTTGCAAACAATCCAAGACGATCAAACTTACGAAGAAATCCTCCTAAATACCATCAAAACCACCAAGACTGAATCACTTCTTCTCGAAATTATTTTGCACAAGAATTTTAGAAAGCAATTTGGTTCAAGGTGCGCTCACGTTATTTTTTTCCACCACAAAGACAGTTTTTTAGATCAGCTTTGCTTTTACATAAACTTCAGAATGACGAAGTGCGCGAACTTGCAGCATGTCTCCTGCCGTTAACTCAAGATAAACCCGCGATTTTCCGCAACTTGATTATTGCAGAGCCCGGAATACCTTTGGATTCCAGCGATTCTATTTTGCTTTGTTCTATTATGGGGGCTGTAATGCCCACTCTTAACGATTCTCGAGTCCTGAAAGGGGCTTGTGTCTTCAGTAGCAAACTTTTAGCGAGTTGTAAAGACAACCCAGAGTCGGTTAAGGCGTTTTGTAAAAATGTGGCCAATATTCGGCATCTTGTTCGCATAATAGATAAGCTTAATGACGAAACGTCCATCGAAGTTATTAGCCTGCTTAAAGTTATAATCCTGGTCCAAGTGGGTTTTTTCATACCATGGTTAAATAAGTACCTTACGGTTTACGTTTTCAGCAAAAAAACAGAGTTAAATTTGAAAATAAGGTGACCGAAGATTTCAAAATATTTATTAAAGGTTCCTCTGAGAAAGTTGAAAAGGGCCTAAGACTTGTTTATCACTCACTGATGTATAAAAACTCTTTGATAGAACAAGATGCGCAAAGTATTTTGGGACTTTACCACAGCGTATTAAACGTTGGATTAATTTCTGAATTTCAAACAAAGGCTTATGAATGTGTGGCATTATTGTATAAACGAAAACCTATGTTAGCCCAAACAGTTAGCAGTTCTATTCACATAGAAATGGCATGTTCAACTCCAAGTGAAAATAGTAGTGAATTATTGCGATTATTACATGTTTGGCTGGCTGTTATAAGATCTGATCCACACAATGGTTTTTGTTCTATACCAGAAACCGCCATCAAAAATTTTATAATGAGGACATGTCTTCATCAAGACGTTGTAAGTATTTGTTTTTTTTTTAATTTTCGTAGAGACACAGTTTTCAGGCTAAGAAATATCTACAAACCCTAGAATATTTAATGAAAAGAGAATATCAAGATTAATGTATTTTGCTCATTTAATACGTAACAGTTTTATGATTTTAAGGATTAAATGTCTATTTAAGTTCTTGTGTTAATTTCGATTTTTTGTGAAATTGGAAATATTATTTTGTTACTTGTTTCTGTAATTAATTGAATAAAATAATGCGTTCAGTTGGGTACTTTTTTAAGATCCTAGTCTCCTCAACCGTTTATATTCTACCAGACGTTAGGTGGCGCACTCACATAATTATGAAACTGACCAATGAAAAACATCTTTTTTTAAAAGATTAATAAATTATTTCTGTGCTGTTATTAAAATTTTGAGTCGTTGAGATGGCTTGAACATTAAATAAACTGTGGGTTGTACCAATGCAAAAATTTCGGTTGGGTTCACGCTTTTAAAATGTTTGGAACAACTGGGGGCAAGGCTGATACAAATCTTAAAAAAATGCGTCACGAAAAATTAAACTGGATTATTAAAATTCACGTTCTAAAATCGAATTATTGAATTGTTTGAGATTGAACCGTGGTTCTATGAAGCCTGAATATCAAAGATGACAGCGAATGTCAAGACATGACCTCCACTCCTACAACGGCTCAAAGAAGTTGTTTCGTAAAAAAAGTCCTACCTGTAGATAATTTCCTTCAGCTAGTTGTTTGTACGAGTGTAGGAATTCACGAAAGTGAAGGGGATCATGTATGCAAATGATAGAAAGTAAAGATCTTAGCTTCATTGCTTATATTTTAGGGACGTTTTGACACCTCAGAGAAGCTTATCGAACCATAAGTAAAACGTAAAGTTTTGTGAATTTTTTTGCAACACAAGTTGAATTAGATCACTTTAATGAATGGGCGAAACCAAGGTTCTTCTTAGAAATTAGCTTCATTTTACGTAGTTTGATATTAAAGACAATGAACCAAGGCTGTTAAAAGTATGAACAGACTTTCGCCCTTTTGTCAATGTAAGGTCATAAATTCATTCACTAGGCAGTATTGTACTTATTGATTATTGTTCACTATCGAAAACTAGCTGGTTAAATCAAACACCAAGAGGAGAATATTGTTCGTTCACCAACCAACCAGTCTATATAATTATTGAAGAATACCTTGAAAGTTTAGTGCCTTATTTATTTTTAGCGACGTTCGGTTTTTATTTGAGTGGAATGTACACAAAGAAGAAATACCCACTGTGAATAAAATACCATAAATTTTATTCCAAATTAATTGTCACTCGGGTTGTTAGCCAAAGTTTAGGCAAAACAAATTAATTAATGTCCTTGTTTGTTTTGTGTCCATTAAATAGTTGTTAAATTTATAGAAACGACAAGCTTTACCCGCCGAAATTTGAGATAAAAACATATTTTATGACTAAATTTTCAGAACAAATTAGTTGATTATTTTTTTTATGTATTTTTTTACGTATAAGAAATAAAACTGCGTTTGTTATTAACATAAAATTTGCAAATAATAATAAACCATGAATTATGCCGTAGAGGAAGTTTTTATTGGAATAGTTGCAGGCACAGAAAGCACTTAATCGTTTCCTTCAATGCTGAATTTATTAGGTTTTGCAACTGAATTACGCAGAGCAAGGATAACGTGATTTTTAATATCTTATCGGATTCATTATGTAGAATTTATCTATACCAAGTTTCCTAAAGTTAAGCACCTGACAGAATATTTATTTTCTGTTTGAAAATTATTTTAGATAAATGTGAATTTTAATGGCCTCAGCTACTGTGCATACCCCTTATCTGAATCACGTCTTAAAAATATATTTTTCTTTATTATAATATTACAAAACAGCAGGATTAATCATTTACTTCACATCTTCCAAGAGAAAGTGAAGGAAATACAAAATTACGCCTAAAAGGTTACAAATACAAGCACAAAATTTTACAGTAAATTAGTGTCTTTTTGAAGAGGAGAAATTTTATTACATTTTAAACGAATATCTGTGTCGCTCTTAGGCTCCACTATTTTTTGCAAATTTGTAATTACTGCTGACCCACCTAGATAAATAATAATAGGTGGTAGTCTAGCAATGATAGAAAGATGAGCCGGAGAGTATACTTTACATTTTTGTGTTTTCTGGTGTGGTCTCGCCACCAAGGCTATCGTGTTTACTTTCTTTAATTTGTTCTTTCGTACAAAAACGGCAATCGTCTTAAAGTTGTTTATTTAATGCACATCTTTTTTCATCGACCGTACAATATTTCAATAAGATCTGCAACACAAAGATGCCCGAAGAATTTTTATGAATCGAGCATTGTTATTTTTAAGGAAACAGCTTTTTAATGCACTTCAGTATTGAACTTATTTACAATTACAATGACATAACTGGGCGTGCCACCATTCCATTCCAACTCACGTTGATGTCATTTTCAACTAACTACATTATAAAACGCAATCTTTTTAAGTTTTGTGGGCATTTATGATTAAATCGCGAAGACCTTTTGTTTAATTACGGTTTAATTACCGTTTCAAAACGACGAGATTGTGAAATATTTATCACACATCTTTTTTTTCTAGACTTATCTCATGTATCAAGTTTCTCTAATCGTCTTTAATTATGAGTTAATTATTTATGCAATATTGCGGTAATTGCTTCCACTTGTCTTTACAACATGCGCTCATTGAACTTGCGGGGACTCTTTGTAATTTTGTCGCTGGTACAAAAACAAGAGCGAACTTTTATTAATTCTTTTTTAATTTACCTAATAATTGCACATTCACTTTCATTGCCTTTTGTTCACCTTGTGAGTACGAGAACATTTGAAAATATTTCTTTTCGATTGATTTATAGATCTTCAGATTCATGCAAATATAAAATGTTCCTTTATAAATCAAAAATGGCATTTGGAAAATAAATAATGAATCAACTTTTACAAAATGACGTTATAATAGTGCGTAGACGGAAAGTAAGGACGTTACACTTCCTTGAAATTTTACGCGTACTTTTGTGGTTGCAAAACTGAGAAAATGAGATCAATGTTTCAATAGATTTCGGTATATTATAACATTATTGACAAAACACTTGTTTACATGAATTCAACTTTTTTAATGTTGTATTGCAAGTAGATATGCAAGTGACATCACAACTTTCTTTACGTGATCTAAGAAATTACATTAATAATATATTTTATCAATACATTGAATAAATTATTGGAGCGCCAGCGGCAAGAAGATTTGTTCGAGATATGATGAATGGTGGCTAAGAGAAAGTAAAGTACAGCTTTATCAACTGGTATTTGCACAGAGACAGGCAATACTTTTATTGTTATTATTGCAAACGTGGATTCATCAAAATTATCAATAATGTTGATCAAACAGAAACAATTTAAAGGCAATAATTTCCGTAATTTCCGCCGTTGGTTAACGTGACCGGAATTATTTATTTAATGATTCAACACAGAAAAGCGCGCCTACATAATGTTTTTTGTTTATTTTGGAAGAGAAAACAATTGATTAATGTGATGCGCTTTTGTTGGTACCAATTGTTTCAAGTAGGAAGTAGCGTCTGAAACACGTACAAAACGGCCAGAAATGTGTCAAACCCAAGTACTGTTATTTACAAATTGTTATGATTTCCAAAAGTGTTTAATTGCTGAGTAAGACGTGGCTTGAGCAAGTATTTGCATAAATTGGTTTTCACTTTCTTGATCGCTGGAGTCTCACCTCACCGGTGAAAAACTGGCATTTTTACCACGAAAAAGCATCACTTGACATTTTAGTATTGGTTGCAAATTCGTTATGAAATATCAAGGTTATTATCCGCTGTGAGAACTCGTAGTATTTGAATTACTAAGTACGCCACAAATGATTACATTTCAGGGAATTTTCCCTCTCGAAACTTCGAAAATTTGAGCGAACTTCTGGTACTTTCTAAAGCAGCTCAGGTAGATTACATACCAGGCTATCAAAATCGCGAATTGTTCTTTACTGTTTTTCTTCGATTATAAATTTTCATTTCAGTTTGCACTTTCTCCAATAAAAACGGTTTACATTTTCAATAATATTTGCCACATACTAATTAATAAGTTCAGAGAAACGACGTAAAAAATCAATAAATTGATTAGAAATTATTTGAGCAAATAATTAGCACGAAAGCTAGTATGAAACCGAGCGTTTCGGCGCCTGATTGCCCGTTGAAGTCTCCGCGAAAAGTCCGGTTTTTTCAGCATGACATCCAGGGACATCTTTGCATCTATTTCAGGCTAAAGAGAGCGCTTATAAAAGGCAGTTTAACAGTAGCTTGCTGGTTACTCGGGGCCTCAATAGCGAAAGTTGCCCCGACGGAGTTGTGTGGTGTTGTTGGGCATGTGGCGTTGTGTGTAACGAGTGAGATTCCGGGCTTTGTAGTGACATAGTGTGCCTAGTGCAGCCAATCCACGCGGCAATATTGCCGCCCTCAATTTTTTTAAACCTAATTTTAACGTAGTTTAGTGCAAAGACTGAAAATGGCACAAGGCACTTTGCTCATGTAAGTTCAGAATTTTTAACTGCACTCGGACACAAGATCAATAAAGAAAGTCGAAACTTTGGTGCCGATTTCACGTAACGAGCGGCAATATGTTTAAACACGTAATCAAGAATTAATCAGTTTCACGAAACAAAAGATTTTGCTGTTCTTTGTAGAAAACTTACAGTGAGAGAAAAAGTCACAAATACACCTAAAAAATAAAACTGCGGCTAAGTGGGTTACACTTTTTCGGTTTTAAGTGTTGCAACACGTCTAAAGCCTGTTGGGTTACATTCGCATAGTTACATTATTAAAATCTGTAACCACAGAAGACCACACACAAAATTTGCAATAAATAAATTTTGGTAATAAGAGAACAGGTACATTTTTTTATTTTTATTTTTCATTTTTTACTGTGTGTTTGCTAATCCCACTCACTACCTACGCAGAAAGAGACATAGTTCAAAGACTTCTCGCAAATACTTTAAGCAACTTTTTTTAAATTGGTTAATAATTATCAACTTACTCACTCAAAATAGTAGTTTGTACGAAACACGTATTTCGAAAAAAGAAAGTGGTTGTGTCTAAATATCAGTTAAATTTGTTAAGCAGGGCATCTGTCATTTATAAACATTTATGCTTCACATTTTACTGTAAAACTAATTAAGTACGATTAAGTAATGGTCAACTTTACATTATGTTGTTAACAATGTTATTAGTAAACATTATGTAAAACTGTATTAATCGAAATTAAAACTCTGTGTGGCTGATAATAAAACAAAAAGTTTCGGTCTTGTAGCAGTGAAAGACGATTTTGTGTACTTATGTAAGTGGTGAAGAATTCTTTGACTTTCTTTCAAAAACAAGAAAAAACACTTTGAGTGACCAGCTGGGTCTGTGGTATCTTCATGTAGGCAAAAGTTTTCTTCTGTTTAACATTAAGGTGTAAAAACAGTCTTTTTGATGGGTATTTATATAACATTGTAATGGTCGCGGAATCTTCATTAAAATTTATGATCGTGGATGCCCCGTTAGCAAAATATGCAGTTTGAACTTTACTTCACTCAAGGTTTTTACTTTTACCGCTTCGACAGAATTAATAAGTAGTGTATAAGTGTTAGACATCTCTCAAGAGGGAAAGTGGTCGACTGCGGTTATCTTTTTGTAGCTTGAGACCGCATTATTACATTGTAATATTGGTTCTTTTGCAACTTGTTGAAAAATATTGCAATCATAACACGAATATTATGGGAACAAAATTTAGCCCGAATCAGGGCGATGAATGATATCAGCTCCATTTAAAGAAGCTGAAAAATGACGGAATTTTGATATTTTCTTCGGCACGATTCCGATCAGTTTCCCACCTGAAACGGAAAAGTATAATTACTCCACTTACACACTTGATGAAGAGAAACTAATAAATAATAGAACTCATCTTCACCAAGATCACGAATCCATAGCGCGTTTCTTGTATTGTTATTAAAATCGATAATTAGAACACATGCAGCAAATCTCACGGAAATGTTAACAATCAGACTATAAAAAGTGCTCATAAACAATATAATTGTTGTTTGTAATTATATGCAGCATACTTGTCGGTGTTTAGGTACGAATGCATGAAACATCTCGGAAATATTTTTGGGGCTGGAACTTTCTTTCTGTCCGGAAGGTCGTGATCTGACCTTGATCAACAAATTTCTCCATCTTTCACTCTCTTTTACCCAACCCAATGGGGATTGTGTGTCAATGGCATCGACGCCACTGCCCATTGACAATGAAAGTGATTGGAACATATTTTGATAAGATAAATACACTTTTAAGAACTTTTAACAAGTTTACTTTCTTTACGTGACATTAAAGAAGTTAAGTAATTGCCTGCATAGCAAATGCTTAGCATAATAAAAAATCAATTGTGTGACATCTAAATATACTTATGATTAGAAAGCTATCTCGTAATGCAGACGGCAGAATAAAATGCCTTTGGTTTGTCTCCTGATTACATAACGCTGCTTCTTCTTTGACACATTTTTTTTTCGAAATCTGGCCTTTGCAATTTATTGCTGTTATTATAGACGAAGCAGGATAATGTAGTTATGTTTGTTTTTCACATTCACTCAGATATTAACTTATATTTGTTTAAATAAAATGCATTTTTGGCAGTAATATTGGCTAGAAATAAAACTAGTGTTTCACAATTGCAATGAAAATGGAAACAATGTAACAGAGTTTGCAAAATGACCTAAATTTCTCCAAATTGTTGTCGGCACTAGGAGCAGTACCTACAAAAAACACTGTTGCGATATAACATTAGCTACTTTGCACAAATCGCAGTCTGAAAATAATAATTTATGCACAATTTTAGCTCACACTAATCTTAACGGGTTTCAAATTATAGACTGATTTTAAAATAGTTAAAATAGTAAAATAGAGAAATAGTTTTCTCAAAAATGTTTAAATGTTGTCGAACAAACACTTTTGTTCGTTTTGTGAATATTTATTTACTAAAAAGACTACCAAAGACTACATTTTTTTTTGTAATCAGATAAGTATTATTAGAACTGTAGAAACACTTATTTTTTATTGTTATTAAAAATATAAAACAAATAAGTATTTTAAAAAATTTTTGGTGGTCGTATAGGGAATGACAACTTTTAGGTGCAGACTGAATGAAATTAAGGAGTACAATTAGGAAGACACGCATGTTGTGCAAGGAAATTATCTCAGAAATGTATAATTAAATTTGAAAAGTAAATTTTTGTGTTGTATAATAAAATGCAAACAAAAACATATTAAAATTCTTTCTAAGAAACCTACCCAAATTACGAGTATAATGCCACGTCTAATTTCGTTCATAATGAGTCACATACCAAATATTTTTATTTTAAGAGAAAAATCATTTATTTTATTTCAAAATACCATGTATCTGTCAATTCGTACTTAGGAATAACAAGAATCATTTGCATTTAAAACCAATTAAATTAACGTGAACAAACCGGTGTTTCACAATTTTAAATTTTACGTAAAGATTTTCCATTAATTTCAATTACACAAAATCAAAACCACAGTAAAGTATTTTAACGAAACTATTTGCCAAAATTCAACCACGCATGGAAATACTTATGTTAATTTTGTGACGGCTAGCAGGTAAAGGAATGCCGAGATACTCATCTTTTTATACATTTGTTTAAACATAAAGTCAAATTTAAAATTCAAATTTGAATAAAAAGTGCATATTTTTAATAGACACTCCACTAAATACCAATTTCAATTTCAGACTTGTATGCGTAACGACCGTAGCAACTTTCGCTTTCCCCCATCCTGGAGAGGACGTAATCACACAACCTAAACCTGGGGAAGAGTACGTTTTCGTGCAAACCACGGGTTCAGGCGCCCGTCCCATAGCACGAAAAGACAAGCTAACAAGTGAGGAGCGTCCTTTCGAAACCGCCCACAAACTTCCACCATCTCTCACATACATCCTGAACGAAAACGACGACGATGTTAAGACTAAGACCAAACGAGCGGCCAATCCGGCCGAAGCCCCGGCTCCCGCCCCCGCTGGTGCAATCAAACTAGACGTGCAAAAACTTTTAGAAAAATACAAGACCGAACTCAAGACTAGCACGACCGAAGCTCCGAAAACCACAGCGAGAACGACGCGGAGGAGAGGCAACAAGAGGACGAAAAAGGAGATTAAGGAAGTTGAAGTCACTAGTCCTAGCCCCGTTTTGACGACTGGAGCCAGCGTCCCCAAGAAAGTCGACGATGATATTCCTCTAGTTGCTAGTGGGAGCGAGAAACAGCGATCGCGGATTCAGATCAAAAAGGCACCCAATGGGCAGGAGTACGAATACGAGTACGTTTATTATTACTACGACGAAGATGATGATGCGAAAGTGACCAATGCCCATGATGGGCCTGCTAAGGCTGCGAACAAGAGTCGAGGGGCTGTGGAGCGAACCAGTGCAGCTCCTGAAGCCAACGAAGTTGTGCCCTCGTCCCGCGGCAAGACTAGAGGCCGCCAACTGGGCGAGGAAGAAGTCAGCGAGGAAAGGCTTCCTGCTAATACGAGGTTTCCTCCAAGAAGTCGCAATCTGAACACTACGCCTTTACCGGAAGAGGAAACTAAAGCGACAAGAGGTCGGGGAAGAGGAAGGCCAACTACTGAGGCTGCACCTAGCACTGATAGTGTTTCGGACGAAACTCAGGTTAGTTATCACCTTGAAACGACACCGTTACAATAGAAGAGTTAAAACGGTTCACAATTAAAAGTCAAGGAGACGAATTAACTTGATGCATATTCAAAATAAAAACTTGTTTGTTTAGGGGTCTCGGGGGCGCACGCGTGCCAACGTGAGAAGGCCTTCCTTGGAATTGGTTGACAATGCCTCCTTTAACACCCATCCAGGATCCGAACCTTCCGGAAGCAGCCCGTCCTTCCCGACAGACCTTCCAGCTGGACCGGTACGTTTCTTGGGAGCAACGCCTAATGAAAGCGTGGATCCACCTGTAATTACTAATCCTAATATCAATTTAATTCCATCACCTTCAAAACTATCAGAAACGTATTAAAATTTAATTATAGGAACCCATCGCCACGTCCGACAATCTCCCAGAACCAAAGAAAGAAGAAACCTCGACTGAAACCGCCGAAGAAACCGGGACAACAGCCATGTCAGCCATGGACAAAGTGGCCCTCGACCTCTATGCGATCCTCCAAGGGACTCAGAAACTCTCCGGAGAAGAGGGCGATTTCAGTAGCGAGGAAAATGCAACTGATACCGAGGTCACAACTTTGGAACCCACGACCGAACAAATTATTGAGACTACAACTCCCACAACTACGACAACAACAACCACAACCACAACACCAGCTCCTACGACCACAACCACGACGGAAGCACCAATCGGACGAGGAAGATTTAAGGGACGTGGGAGGAAAACTACGCATTCTGCGTCGACGACCGAAGCTGCACATGCAGAAACTAAACCAAAAAGTAAATTCAGTAGACCCAGCTTTGGAGGGAGACACAGAGCTGGGGCTAGGTCGACCACGGAGGCGGCAGTTGAACATGACGCTTCCAAGGAGGAATCCAAGCCAGTGAGCCACTCTCGGGTAAAAATACTGCCAGTTGTTACTTTTTTTTTTACAAAACTACACTTTTTGCTCTTACAAACTTAATTGGCGCAGTCAGTAGGGATACCAGAAATTTTTTATTTTTTATTAAGAAATGACAACGTTTTATTTTCTCGGTATTTTTTTTTGATGAAAAAGGCAGTACTTTGTTCGACTGGAAACTATTTTTTAAATAAATATTATTTCAAACAAAGAAGGTTTTTACAGGCAAAAATATACACTAGTAGTTCTGAGAGTTTGAAAATTATTCGAAAGTAAAAAGGGCTCGTCGACTGAGAAGTGCCGATGAGAACTGTATTAGGTTCAAACAAATCTTAAACGTAAAGAATGTTAATAAAAATTAACAAATGAACTAAAAATAGTTCAAAAAGTAAGTAGGGTTTACGTAATAGCGGTTTTATTTTTCTCTCTTTATAACAAGTAAAATTTTTGAAAAATTGACATTTTTCTGCTTGTTTTGTAATAAAAATTTCTGAGAATAAAATTAACGAATAAAGGTAAAAATATATTTTGATAGTTTTATTCAAGCAAAGATATTGAAAATATTAGATTCATTATACAAGTCATTAAAATGCAAGTCAGTAACTATCGCATGCTATTAAATAATCCATATGTGGAATAAAAATAACGGTGATAAAATAATTGGTACGAGAACTTACTCACTACAAACCTAATTTTGAATAGTTAATGTGAATGAATTGATTTTATAATGCAGTGCTGTTATTAAAACTTTTTTTTCTTACTTTAGACGATTAATTTAAAAATTATTTTTAGTAGTTACTTAAGGTTCCTCCAGCGATAAAGTGTTTGTTTCACATATTATAAAAAATATCTAATATTTACATTACTTGACGGGTATTGAGTGTTGTTAAAAAATATTTTTTTATGTCAATTTCAGCCCACTTTAAGCCGAAATCGCTTCGGCGCGACGCGCTCCAGGACCCGAACAACTGCTGCACCTTCCGACTCCAACGACGACTCTCCTAGCAGCACCTCAGCCCCAGTATCAAGACCATCTCTCACACGCCCTCGCTCATCCTTCAATCTTCGCACTAGAGGACGTTCCACCACCACACAATCACCCGAAAATGAATCTCACGACGAGGAAACTGCTTCCAGCTCCGAACCTGCGAGCACCACCGCCAGAAGTAGACGCGTTCAAGGCAGTGGCGTAAGACCCCTAAGACCTGGACCTCGAATAAATCTAGCCAGAAGCCGCCCTGGACAAAGTACAACCACCACGGAAGCTCCCGCCGAAGACCATGCAACGGGAGATGCGGAACAACCAACTAACACGAACTCTGAAGCTTCGGAAGAAAAAGTATGTTAAAGTGTTATGTAAAAAAGTTAAGTAAAAATGTTTTGGTTTTAATTAGGATAAAGAATCTTCGGCTCCAGTAGATAATAGTCCTTTAGGTAGATTGAAAAACAAGCACCGGGTGAACGTGCAAGCCCGGCCCAAAGCTGCAGCGAGCACTCCGGTGCAAGTCCGTCGTGTGAATCCACTGCTTGCAAGGAGGAGACCTGGGCAAACTACGGAAGCTGCGTCTAGTGAAGCACCACAAGAAGTGAGCACCGAAGCAGCTGAAGCTGAAGAACACGAAGAAACCGAAGCTGCAGTTGAAGCGTCCAGTACTACCACCGAGGAACCTAGAGGATTAAACAAATTGCTTGCAGGCAGGAGAAGACTAGCCACCAGACCGGCAGCTCACCACTAAGGCTGAAGAATAATTGAAAATCGTGAATTTGAACCAGCAAACTTTTTTGATTTTCAGTTGAGTTAGAGTAATTTTAATAAAAAGGAATAAAGTTATTTATTATTTTCAAGTTTTTGAGCAAAATTTTACATGTACTATTTTCCTTAAACTAGATTCGTAAAAACTGTTTTGTAGTCTATGAAATAAAACATTGCGAGTATTGTCTATTATTTTCAATAAAAGTATAATTTTGTACATACGTAATTACATACTTTATTTATCTCTTACGTATCTAGCATAATTTCGAGCTTAAGGATATTTTATACTTAATTATTAGAAAGGTAATTAAGACATTTTTATACGCAGGCCCAAACTGTGCCAATATTATTTTACAATTCAATAAATGTAGGTAATTTATTTTGAATAATTTACCCAATGCAAAAATTATTATAACAATTATTTTAAAATAACTATCATTTTTATAAACCAATACTCCTCCAAAAAATAAAAGAATCCGCTCATTCCTTTTTCTGCACCGATAATCCTTATACAATATCAATCTTTGTGTAAACTGACTGAAAACAAGTTTTCTGAAAAAATTCGAATTTTTGCTTTTTTTAATGTTGACTTAGACATGTGATCATTAAAGGTTGTAATCCTTTTGAAATAAAGCTCTATTGTTTGGAATTCTTTTATTCGTTAATTTGAAGAACATCCGAAAGTGATTTGGGGAAATAAAATTATTAGAGTTTCGAATTTATTTCACTATAACTCATAAACAATTTTATCAGATATTGTGTCAGTAATTTTTTGGTTTAGTAATGTTTAGCTTCATAGGATAAGGAAAAGGACTCGCAGACTAAGAGAATACTATTACAGACAGCACTAATTATGCGCCTCTAGTTTTTGTTCTCTGACTATTTAACACTTTATTATTGATTTTAAAACCAGAAAAAAATTATTCATTTAAATCTCAAACGTTAAAATGATGATAATAATTAATTGAGTAAAGGAGAGATGATGTATTATTATCACCCTCTAATTAATTGAATTTTAGAAACATTGCTAGTTTTTCTGCACGATTGTAATTGAAATTTCTGATAATAAAATCACTGAATTTGGGTAAATATCGGTATATTTATCAAATTTATTTACAATTTGTTTATACGAAGACTAATTTCTAATTCTTACAAATATTTGAACGTCACATAATTATCGCATTCCTAAACGTTTATTATTGTACAGTTTACATTTTATTGTCTTAATTAAACAGCGTCTTTGTGATTAGCTCCTAGAACTAAATCTCCTGCCCGTCCTGGCCGGGGCGGCGGTGGAAGAAGGCTGCTCTTCGGCAGTGGGCTCATTGTTCTTCGCACTGTTAAATCTCCTTCTTCCTGCAGAGGGTCTGGACGGTTTGGAGGCCGGCTCGTTGTGTACTGGGGCTGGAGCCGACTCCTCCGCTTCACTAGCGTGGTTAACTTTGGAATGTTTATCTAAAAAACGCCATTAGCACGGCTCTGATTTTCCTGTAACCACATACTGATAGCTGCCTGTTCCCTGCGGCGTTTCAAGGTTGCCAGCAAGTCGTCGTTGCTCCTGAACGGTCGCACGATTCCCCCTTTGAGGAACTTTTTCGGCGCTTCTGTGGTCGAACTCGTCTGTTCTTGCTTCTCTTCCCCTTGAGCCTCATCGACGGCTTCTTCCTCTTCTTCCTCCTAGCGACATTTCAACGAGTTGGTTAATTAGATGCCATGAAAACTTGATTGGATTGTGCAATTTGAACTAGTTTATTGTGCGTGAAATCGTGAATTTTGTATTTTATTACGGTATGTAAATGTCGATTTACACTGAATTCTTGAATCGGTGGAAAGTCGATGTTAAATTGATAATGACTCTCACTTGGTGACGCACTGCGGGTTGATGGCCCTATCTTTTCTTAACTGACAGCCGGATATGCAATGTAGTCATTTTCGTACTAGGTTAAAAGAAAGTCGAAATACTTTTAGGCGCCACCACGGTATTACCATATTGTCACCTGGTAAATTTACAGCGAGTTTCAAAACATGACAGGTTTTCTACTCAGCTTTCATAAATTGTGAATTGGCTCAAATTCGGCGCCGAAATAAACACGCGTTTTAAATTTCATTGCCAAAGAGCGACTCGATCAGAACCGGTCACATGTTTTCATCAAATAAATTTTAACAACTAGTTCAAGTTTAATGGCACTATTTTCGGTTTTCTCAAAGTAATTACCGCAGGAGGTGCTGCTGTTGTCGTTGAAGTAGTTTTGCTGCTCCTTCCAGCTAGGGGATTTCGTCTACCGATTAAGGAACTTCGTGCCGGAGTTTTTTTTGGTGGAGGCGCTGGCTCATCTTCGTATTCTGCGTATTCTTCTTCGGCCGGTCGAGCTGAAGTCAATGCTATTAAAAAGACTAGAGCGAATAACACTCTGCAAAAACATATTTTTTAATTAATTATCGAGCAATTACAACAAAATCAAATTTAATTAATTACGACTTATCCAACAAGTTTCTTTACCTCAACATTTGAAACTATTTGCGATAACTCATAATGTAAAATGTTAATTAATACGTTTTGGGTTAAAATGGAGTAAACTAGACCATCAATTTTCTGCTCAAAATAACCAAATCACCTTGATTTGGCGAACAGTGAAAATTGTAAAATGAAATAAATATTCAGTTACGTACAAATCTCCGTAAGTACCTACTTCACATGTGTGGTAATATGAGTTAGAAAAAATGATCTCACGTGGTTTGCACAGTGAAAGTGAGATGTCATAGGTCAGCTTGTAATTTATTTGGCTGACATGTACACTAGTAGATTAAACAATAAGTGGTACTAAATGTTCAAGTATGTTTGCACTTTAAGTGATGCAATTTTTGGTCAAGGTTCTGGGCGAGACATTTAAAAATTGTTCAGTCAGTTTTGCTCCAGACATGACGTTAGATTTAGGAATAAGTGAACCGCGGTTTACTTGACTGTGATTTAAGCCAAAGGTGCCGATAATCTTGTAGAAATAATCGGCTCCAGGCAGTGATGTCAGTATTAATTGAATACTTGGCAGCGCCTTTCTTGTCGGGCCTTACACTTTCGATAAACCTGTTCAACATCCTTGCAACAACCGATCCTTACGTTTCGCAACGTTTGACATTTCTTCCTTTATTACAATGGAAGGGATTGACAAAAAGTCCTAAATTAACAGTCAGCATCAATGTCAATGTTAAGCAAGTGAGATTTTTTCGGGATAGGTTTCTTCGAAAGTGACATCATCACCCAGTTGTTTGCATAACCAGTTTTAACAAGTTAATAATATCAAATTATAAACATTTGTACAAATAGTGAAGTGACTTTCTTACTCATGCTTCATTACTAATTAGTAATCATTTTGATGAGTTGAAGTGAAAGCTTCCCTCAAATGATTAGAGCCAAGTTTCATTGTGACGAAGAAATTTCACATTTGGATTGCACTCGCAAAAAATCGTCATCAAACTAAGAATTGCCAGAAATAGTGAAATATTACATAACAGAGTCATCCAAATCTGAAATTGTAATAATAGTGTGCAACATTTAATTGTTTAGAACATTAATACCATCAGAAAGTTTCTCTCATTTAAATTCAAGCTATAAGAGTATAATAAGGGGTTCCGCAACTGATGGAATACGTCTTCTTATTTGTAATTATAACGTAACGAGACAAGTGGGTGTCTAGCACAAAGCGAATAGAAATCTGCAAAAATGTACGCCCATTTGCCAAAAATAAATCATAATCTTTTGCAACTTGCAATAAAACGCCTTCATTTTGTTGGAATTTGCTTATTAACATTTCAGGACTGGCATGAATTATAAGGGTTGGGGACACTGGTTATAAAATACAATATTTAATTTTCAAATAAGCAAATTGATTGGAAATTTTAGGGAACCAGTTTATTAGAAAAACAAGATTGTCATCACATGAAAATTTGTCACGTGTAAAGTCGAAGAAATGTTTTAAATAAGTCAAAAATTTAAAAGTTCAAGGGCGACAACTCCTGACTATTATTATCATTTCTAAAATCATGTAATTGATAAATTTTTCTTCAGTGTAGTTCAGAAGATGTGATGTGTTTTCTGTATGCACTTTGGTTGTCTTTAACGTGCCAACAATAATTATTTATTTTAATGTTATGCAAAGGATAACGTAAATTTTTTTCTCCTCCTTAGAATTCGAGCATGAATTATTTATTGTTTTCTTTTCTTTTCACTGACGACTTAGGACCCAGATATTGGCATTTCTGGTTAAATTGTTAGTGAGGCTAAGAGTAAATAATTGTTAATGTTACGTTTCAATGTCAATGTTGTATATTATTTAAAACATTAAAATTAAAAAAAATTGGATATTTGGCGTTGAATGTTCAATAACAGTATTTTTTTTGTATTTTCCTTGTCCTTATTTATTTTTAATAAATTAATAAAAATTAAATAGGTAGGTTAGTTACAAAATGTAGACTTAAAATACTAGACTAAAAAAATAGAACAAAAGTGCTTTTTTAAGTAATCTAAACTTTTCTGATTGAATTAAGTTTTGAAAATAAAAAAAAGGATAATGTTTTAGCTACTTCAATCACTGATTAAAACGTGTGTACTGATTAAGTAAGTTTTGTTTATTATGCAATGCAAATATTTTTTTTTTTTTTAATCAAGGTGAACACATTTCTTGCGGTGTAAAATTGAGTTAGTACAAAATAAGCAAGCAGTAACAGAACAGCAACATGGGACAAGAATTTGCTTCTACATTAATAAACCGGCAACCTAATTAAGCAAATTAGGAAATTACATTTCTAGTAATTTTGTGTTAAAAGTGGTCCAACTTCAAGGGCACGGAATAAATCAAACAAGCCTCTGCTTTACTTAAGGTTGCAATCATAACCACTTTTTCACATTTCTGTAAAATAAAAAGGATCAAGAACTTTTATCCCCATCAAGGTTGCGAAATATAAATTATTATGACTTTAATAATAATCTGTATCATCCAAGCTTGTTAGCGACAGCAGGAAATACAAGAATCCAATTAACCCAATTTGAAAAGATTTGCCCGCCTTTTTCCAGTCAGTCGAAAACGGCGTTGCCCAAGTTTTTAAATAATAAGTCGGTTTTAATTATTGACAGACTTGTTGCGTAAAATTCGCAGATTTCATAATTCGACGCTGAGCTAAAGAGGTTAATTTTATTTCGCTGGTGATGCGCACCGTCTTGCAGAACCAAATGCATTTTTTCATTTCCTGCTGCTAGAAGGAAGTCTGCATTAAGTGCGACCTCTCTTTTTGGCGCGTTCAATGTCAAATTGCTTCAGAAAGGACCTTCCAGTCGTGCATATTTGACATATTTCCAGCTCCAAAAGAGAAATGTGCATAAATCATATTTTTGTTTGAGCAATTAAGCTTCATTATCAGTGGCAAGTACAAGTTTAAAGTGAAATGCGTCTAAGGCCCCAAAGCTTTAACGTAAAAAATCCGATTTCACATTGTTACGTAAGGATCTATCAATTCAGCTGGAGGCGGCAAGCAAAGGAAAAAGATTTAAATAGATGATTAGACGCTTCATCTACGATAACAACTACAAGTGTGGGTGTATAAAAGTACTATATGCATAAATTATAGAAGCGAGTTGCGATAAAATATGAAAGTAAAACTGTTGGTGGTGCCTTGGGCCTTTAATACACAATAAAAATGCAATTTTTAGTAGATCTAGGTTAAAAAGTAGCGTAAATGAATGACTTACATAACGTTCAATTTCATTTTTGATTGAGGGATGATCTGCTTACACTGAAGAGTTTCAATTCACTAGAATCAGCAATCCAGCCAAACCTATATTTATAAATTCTGTCTTGTGTTTTCCCTTCACTTTACAATCGGCCATGTAAGTAGAAAGTGTTAGTGTTACGGAAAACAGGTGAATTTGCTGATATCACGAAAGTGGACGAATGTTTCGCATGTATTTACAGCACGAACTGAAGAATTTTTGAAATTTTTTCTTTGTTTTATCAGTGCATTGATGGCTATCAGCGTCAGGTGCTTTACTGCAGATGCCGAAATTTAATTCCCTACTAACGGACAAATATAATTACAAAATATTAGTACTAATTGGATATTAATGTGTGTTATGTTACCGTTGTTACTTAAATAATATGCCTAATAGATAGAAGCTGGTTTTTTACGTTACGCACTGAATTCCGAGCCTTTTCGCCTATTTTATTAGATACAAACTATATTTTTCTAGTTCTATAAATAAACCTATATCTATTTTACTACAAAAACAAAAATAATCGAAGTATTTAATAAGCATTATTATAAATATCTACATATTTATTAATTCTCACATTCTCAGTTGCAACATTTTACCGTTTTTTCAGATTAATTTTCAAAAATAATAAATCGAGTATATTATTTTTGAAGGTAATTAGAAAAGATTAAAAATAAAATTCAACAGTAAATAAAAGAACATTATTTAATTTACGTATTTTTTTTAAATTTATACTAAAATAATTCGTTTATTGTTTCGAATAACTTTAATTTGGTTTTTCGTTCTTATCTTTAGTCAATGCTAAATAGTAGAAATTTAAATTAGAGATATCGGAAATTGATTTCCGTTAGAATAATAATCACTGGAACCGACATTAACAATACATAAAAAACTACTTAAATTACAAACTGCTAAATTTTAACACTGCAAAGATAAAGTAAAATGAGTACGTTAGAAAGAATTAACCTTTATAGCATTTAAAAATTAAGGAAAATTCTGATACTTATGCTAATCATTGGTCGTAATAAGTGGCGCATGAAGATAAGAAATTTTGAGCTTTTCTGAATACAGGATTCAGAGCTTTTATCTTTTAACAAATCAATGAAAATGGAATTTGATGGTTAATTAAGTGTAACATAAATTTGAATGTATATTAACTTGTTCTGTCTTCTACAATATTTCACAGAAAATTATTTTACAAGAAATATATTTTTTTTTAATTTCCTTTGTACTCATATTTGCTTTTATAGATAATCCATAAAACAGACATGTATTGAAACTGATCTAGGTGGTCAGTTACTTTTCCTGCGAACATTATTGTCAAAAAAACTTTATATGCAACTAGTTATACACCATTTAAACAAAGTGTGCAGCATGTTATACCTTCTGATTAAGCTATATTATAATTTTTTGGCAGTGTAAACTTATTTGACACGTAGGATTTGTCTCGATTTAAATCTAATGTCTTTTGCGTTATTTTGACAGTTTTATCACTATTATTTTATTTTTTTTTACTACCATTATGTTTGCTTGAAAAAAATTTAAAAACAACAACAAATAAATATATACAAGTTTTCAAAGCTACAATTTTGAGAAAATTCTTTAAAAATGCAATTTATTTAGTTTATTGAAGAGTATTTATAATAAATTTATTTACAAAATTTACAAAAATTAAAAGCAGATTCTTTAGTATTATTGTACTTTTTTACCATAAAAAGGGCGGCAAAATATTTCGAAAAAAAAATACGTTTTTTATTTTTTACACTTTTATTTAGTAATCTTTAGTAATACATATGTACTATTTGAAATAAATAATAATAATCACATGGGTCTTTTAATTATTAGTTTTAAAAATCCTCTCTCCTTCGCACAACAACAATCATCTCAAAACCTTTGGGTCAGAAGGTCATTTCTAACACAAATTATCGCATTTATTTGCTATTTATATTTCTCTGAATGACCTCTCACACTTCATCGTACCACGTAGCACTTCAAACATATCCAATAACTTCATTACTCTACTCTGAGTCATTTCCATCCTCGGTCTCGTAGAAACAGCAGTTAGTCTACAACCTCCAAACGTGCACAATGTTTCTCTTTGATTTACAAGTGTCGGTCATTCAACTGCTTTCACTTTTTGGTGTCTCAATTCTCTCCGGGTACTACTTCTATTATCGGTACTGCTACACCTATTGGAAGAAGAAAGGCGTTCCAACCAGCAAACCTCGGTTTCCATTTGGGGATCTGTCATCGTCAGCGTGGGGTAAACAAAGTGTTTACAGTCGACTGGAGACGCTCTACCACCAGTTCAAAGCCAAAGGATATAAACATGCCGGGATTTATTTTTTCAACGGGCCCATATATTTTCCCATAGACCCAGATCTGGTCAAACGAGTGCTAGTGACCGATTTCGAGTATTTCGTAGATAGAGGAATGTACGGAAACGGGGATGAGTTACCTCTCAGTTGCCACATTTTCTCAATGAAGGGGGAAGAGTGGAAAAATATTAGAACGAAAATGTCGCCTAGTTTCACAGCCGGGAAAATGAAAAGTATCTACAATATTGTGGTCCACAATTGCGAAAATCTGGTCAAAGTGTTCCAACCTTTAGCGGAGACGAGAACAGTCATAGACATTAAAGACATTCTAATGCGGTTTACTGCTGATGTTATCGGTTCTACGTCCTTTGGTATTGACTGCAACAGTCTGGATCATCCCGACACTGAATTTTCCAGGATGGTCAACAGGATTTCCAATCACTCGGGATGGAAACTACTAAGAGTTGCACTAGAGGAGGGGCTCCAGAACCCCGGAAATATCGAAAAAATTGCATACAATGATAAGGTTGTGGAAGACTTTTTCACAAATTTGGTCAAAGAAACGATGGAGTATCGGGACAAGAACAACATCATCAGAAACGACTTTTTGCACATGTTGATGCAACTAAGAGAATCGGCCGGAATGTCACTCAAAGAAATAGTTTCCCAGTCATTTCTCTTCTTTATTGCTGGTTTCAAAACCTCGGCCTTGACCATGTGCTACTGCATTCACGAACTGGCCCACAGTCAGGACCTTCAGGACAAGGTGAGGGAAGAAATTCACAAAAACTTAGGGAGAGATGTTAGTAAGTACGCCTACGAGGAACTCATCGCTCTGCCAACTTTGGATAAAGTTGTGAAAGGTAAAGCCTTAGCAAATTATCTACAAGTAAACATTTTGCTTGCACAGAAACCATGCGGAAATATCCTCCTCTTCCGATGTTGAACCGCATCTGTGTCAAGTCATATCAAGTGCCCGGAACTGACGTCGTGATTGACAAAGACACTCCGGTGATTATCCCAGTTTTGGGACTCCAAAGAGATCCGGAGTTCTATCCCGAACCGTTAAAATTTGACCCGGAACGGTTTAGTAATGACAATAACATCGTTCCGTACACTTATCTACCGTTTGGTGATGGGCCCCGGAACTGCATAGGTACTACCAATGTTTGAGCGAGAATTGCATGTTAATTGTTTTGTAGGTTTGCGGTTTGGAATGGTTAAGACGAAACTGGCTGTCGCCGCGTTATTAAATAATTTCAGATTTTTGGCAAGTTCGAAGACACGAAGGAATCTTGCCATTGATCCAAGTACTACCTCAATTTTGTTCAATGTTTCCGAGGGTATTTATACGAAGATAATTAAAGTTTAAGTCTGTGAATTGTGATTGTTTATGTTATTAAAAAGTTTTTCTTTAGATGTTTTGTTTTATTGCTCCACTCGGGTCAGTGGGATGGGTTTATTTTTGCGTTATGTTGTTTCACTCAAAGTAAACAATTCGGTTAAATATAGCTCGCCGTTTATTGGGTTTTAATGGACATGTGCAGACTTTTAAAATTTGTGTTTATACGAATAAATTGACTTAAGTAGTCACTAAATGATAAATTTATTGGATTGTTAGAAAACGGAAAATTTCTCAGGAGAAATAATAGATTATATTATTACGAGCGAAAATCAGGCTTTTTGTGCAAGATTCAATAAATGCTTAATTTTTTTTTAGAAATACTAATAAGGGCATTCTGTTTGAATAAATCGAACTAGAAGTTCTGTAAACGCAACCTTAAAAATTTTTGTTTTGGCAACTTTTTTGGGAATTTTAAAACACCAAAAGAAGGGTTTAAGCTTTTTTTTCAAGTGCCTAATACAATTTTTACATTTAAATCTGACAGAGTTAGAGATTTTTGAATGGAGGATGCAAGTCGAAAAAAATTTTTAAAAATGATAACTGATAAATAAAAATTCTTTTTGATTAACTTAAGTAATCCAAAAACACAATAAGAAACATAGCTTTCCATTTAAAATAACAAAATTTATTGAGTGTAGGTGTATGACTGTGTAGAAATTTTCAGATAATTATCAATAATTACAACTCACAATAGTACCTATAAATGTGGGATTTAAAAAGTATAACATTTTAGAAGAAAAAAATTATACTTTTTCCAACTCAAAACTAAAACATATTTAATTATGAAAACATTGTTACACTTGAAACAAAAACAATTGCTAAAATAAATTTTCTATTTTTACAAAATAAATTCGGTAGTGTGTGTTATTTTGAAAAATTATTTTGGAAACTGCCCCGTCCAAGCACCTGTCCGAAGACTTGCCTGACCTCACACCTCCCAGTATATTTTTAAGGTGCGCACCAACGCAGACCGCACTCAGTTCAAATTTAAATATAAATCGAACTCGTCCTAATTCACGAATTTATACCTCCTTAAGCCAAATCTGTTCACAATCAGTCAAAATGCAACGTAACATCGAGACCATTACCCAAACCATCCACAAATACCTCGAACGCAAATCGCTTGCCATCGAGGACGCCCCTTGGGAGATCAAAAAGTCCGAACTTGGAGGATTTGGGGTTTTTGCCACAAGAGCGATCGAAGTCGGTGAGCTAATTTTCAAGGACTTCCCTGTGATTTTGGGGCCTCGAGCAGCCCCCACGTGCCCTTTATCCTGCGTCAGTTGCTACAGCAGGCGCGATTTGAGGCTGTGCGGGAAAAAATGCGGTCTTTTGGTGTGCTCGGAAAAGTGCGAAAAGTCGCTAGGACACCAAAAGGAGTGCAAGGTTGTAAGACAGTGGCAGAGTAAACCCATCTCTGAGGACCTTTCGGTACAGCTGGTCAGAGTGTTATCACCGATCAGGTCGCTGCTTTTGGGTGAGGAAGACAAAAGTGTGGTCAAGTGTCTGAAAGCGCACAAGTCGGACCAACACGGGTTCGAAGTGGACGTTATGAAGGATGCCCTGGCTCTGAATGTGAAAGAAGATGAAGAGAAATTTATGAGGTTTGTGTGTTCGGTTATGGACTCGAACGCGTTTGAGGTCCTTGTGGGTTTTGAGGATAACCAGGCCAGTGTCAAGGGTTTGTACCCTCTGGGAAGCTTAGCAAATCATTCCTGCTGCCCTAACACCTGTCACGTGTTTGACGACAAGCAACACATGGTAGTGCGAGCCTCGAAATTTATTCCTCAAGGATCGGAAATTTTTCATTCGTATTCGAGACTAATCTGGAGCACGTCTGCCAGACGCTTCCACTTGTACAGAACCAAACACTTCTTGTGCAAGTGCCAAAGGTGTGAAGACCCCACCGAATTTGGGTCTTACATTGGTTCGATTTTGTGCAAAGTTTGCAAAACTGGTAAAGTAATCCCCACAAATTCCCTCCAAACGGACAAATGGCAATGCGAAGTCTGTGGCAGCTTGATCAAAAAAGAAGAAGTCGCAAATATAACTTTTGTGCTTGGCTCCGCGTTGAATAGTTTCGACGATGACGACGTCGCAGTCATGTTGCGATTACTCCACCAAAAACTGCCAAACCTAGTGCCCGAAAATAACCAAACTGTTGTGGAACTCAAGTATAAGCTGATCTGGATTCTGGGTCATCAACAAGGCTTTGCTTGGAACGGTGAGTTTGTTTCTTTACCGAATTATTAATAACTCAATTATTTTTACTTGACGTGAATAACTTTTCAGATCTTTCCGATGAATATCTTTCGCTTAAGGTGAATTTCTGTCGAGACCTTTTGGCCTTGTTGGAGTTGCTTCGGTTAGGACAGTGTAAAATGAGAGGTTTGTTGTTGTACGAATTGTACTCCTGTTACAACGAGCAAAACAACCGCCAGACAAAATCTGGAAGTGTTTCGAAGGTGAGCTTTTTTAAAATTCTTTACTAAATTTAACGGAGCAAAACATGTTGAATCATGCGTTTGCATTTGCGGCATTTTTTGTTTAATTTATGCTTTAGTTTTGCAAAATCTTGAAAAAAATAAGCTATTCAATCAGAATAGGTACGCTAGAAGAAAGTAATTTGGCGCAGTGTCAAAAAATTAAATCGTTTTATTTTACACAAGTTGGGCCAAAACAATTAAATTTGATTATGTGAAGTGTTGTTGAACTGCCAAAGAAATGTCAAGGTTATTTTTGTTGATTTCTTTTTGTTTTCGTTCAAATTACATAAAGTTGTCTTATTAATCTGATTTCAAAATAAAACTTGGTTTTTGTCCAATTTGATATTACGATACGTGTCTAAATTTATGTGGCCACTTATAAATATGCGTATTTATGTGTATTTTTAATTTTAGGTACATGAAAATCAGATGAAAAGTGTGCTTCAAGAAGCCGCTGATATTTTAATGTATGATGTTACCGCACCGGCTGAAATCAAAAGGATGTGGTCTGAAGAAGTACAGTTGAAGAAGAAATAATATCTTGTGATTATTATTATGTACACATTTTTTTATTCCTATTAAATAAATGCACAAGATCATGACGTTTTTTTTAAATAATCAAATCCCAAAAATATAATTAATTTACTTGTTTTGCCGAATTAGAAAATATGTCGTAAATTTTCCAACTGAGGTCCAAAATGATTTTTTTACCTATTTTGATAAATTTTGTATCGCTTTAAAAGTTGCACAATTAATTAGTTTAAAATTAATAGTTTAGTTTAACTATAAATTTCTACTGAAGTTGGCTGTGTAATAAAGTATTTTAATACATGGCGCGACATCTATAGGTCAGGTCTCCGACAGCTCAACTTCACGCTGTAGAAAATTATACTCACAAAAAAAAGTCATTGTTAAGAAAGCAAAATTTTTAATTCTTTATTAACAAAATACGAATCACAAAACACCTAAGTAAAAAATTTGTATTAAATTTTTTTACAATACCAGTTATTTGTGTTCCTTAAAGTTTCGATCCCTGTTTGTTAGATGGCTGTAGTCTATAATATCTTACAGAATACTTCGGAATAAATTTAAAAAATTCAATAAATACTCGTAACATTTATTTATTGTTCAAAAAATAGTTGTTTTGAGTTTTATAAAAAAAATCTTAAGCAATGAAACAACAATTAGTCTTAATTACCATGGTCTCTAAAGAATATCATAAAAGCAACTATTTCTTCTGTTAACGACTAAATTCTAAATTGTTTGAAAAATGAATAAAATCGAAATTCTGTTTAATCAAGAGTATTCGTAATGTGTATAATTACTATTAATTATTAATTAATGTAGCTACATGTACTTCATCTATTTAAACTGTGTAATCTGCTAATTCAGAGTAATCGGGCGTTTTGTAAATAAATACAAAGTAATTCACATAAAATATCAAGCCCCACATAAGAAAAATGATTTTTTTTAACACATTTTCTGAATAATTTTAACATCCAACTTTACTTTTGATAAATCTTTGTCTCGAGCGTTTTAGGTAAATTATCCTGCATTGCAAATCTTCAGCGGTTAGATATGCTTAATATATTCTTTAATAATTCTTGTTTTATTTTAATTTAAAGCAAAGGATTTTTTTGGCCACTCAGAGATATTTCTTCAGTAGAAAAAATATAAACAATATTAAAAAAATAGCTGGTAGAGGGTGGAATAAGGGTTGGTTTATAGAAACCGAAATTAAAATTTAATTCCAAATTAAACCAATTCTACATTATGTTGCCATCATAGTTGCCAATTAAATTGTGTTGACAATTAAACTTGTCTGTAAAACCAGTTAGTGTACGATTAAAGAGATAATTGCGATTGTTTTATCTAATACACAACAATGGAATCTGTCTTTTGTACACGATTGTTAATATCGACACTTTAGATAAACTTTTAAAAACAGGTCGAAAACAGTGGATAAAACTGATGCGAAACTGTCACCATGCTACAGATTATGCACCTGTAAGTCTTTCAATAATTACAAACAATTTTTTACAATTCAATAAAGTTTTTTCCTGCTTCTTGGTCTATCACCATTTGCTACCTCTGACGACCTACCAACCCTTTACGAATACTACACAACCGATGGAGTCTCCTCTGGCTTATCAGTCGATCAACCATACTTTACCCTAAACGGTAAAAACATCACCATATACAGTGGTGCTATGCACTATTTCCGGGTCCCTTCGCAATACTGGCAAGACCGCCTCCGGAAACTAAGAGCCACAGGTCTCAACACTGTCGAAACCTACATCCCTTGGAACCTTCACGAATTCAAAAACAACGTTTTCGACTTTGGAGACGGCGGCAGCGACTATCAGAGACTCCTCGACTTGGACCTCTTCCTGACTCTTGCCAAACAAGAAGACTTGTTCGTGATTGCACGTCCGGGGCCTTACATTTGCGCCGAGTGGGAATGGGGCGGTCTTCCCAGCTGGCTGTTGAGAGAGGAAGCGATCTCAGTGCGAACCTCTGATCCAGTCTACATGAAATACGTCAAACGGTACTTTGACAAGCTACTGCCGATTCTTGCCAAGCACCAGTTCACCAAAAGGGGGGCTGTAATAGCCGTGCAAGTGGAAAACGAATACGCCTCAGCCCCCATTGAGAAAGATCACGCGTATTTGCAACAACTGGTCGATTTAATGAAGGATAATGGGATTGTCGAGTTGTTGGTAACTTCGGATGGTGCGGGTTATGGTACCGATGGTACCCTCCCTGGGGTTCTTTTCCAAACGGTCAATTTCGGGTCAGACGCTAAGGCTTCGTTCTCAAAGCTGGAAGAAATGCAACCCAATAAACCCCTAATGGCGATGGAGTTCTATCCGGGGTGGTTCGACCATTGGTCGGAGACCCACCACACTGTGAGCAACAGCTCGTTTGTGAAAAATTACGAAGAAGTTTTGGCATATCCAGCGTCCATCAATTTGTACATGTTTCACGGTGGTACCAACTTTGGGTTTTTGAACGGTGCTAATATCGGCTCGGGGGATAATTCCAACTTCCAACCAACTACCACAAGTTATGACTATGATGCTCCCTTGAGCGAAGCTGGGGATTATACCGACAAATACGAAGTTATTCGAACCTTGATCAAGAAGTACAATCCGGTTCAAACGAAAACACCCGATCCGCCAGAGCTGTATGAGCGACAAGTTTACCCAACTTTGGCAATTGAGGGACAGTTGGGTTATAATGATATTATTAGGCAGGCTCCGAGTACGGTTTTAAGTACGAGTGACATACCGATGGAGAATTTACCGATCAATGATAATTCGGGGCAAAGTTACGGCTACATTGTCTACAGGGCTTCGGGTATAGACATCCCAGCAAACTCAGTTTTGACCATCACAGGCCATGTCCGTGACACTGTGATGGTTTTGATAGACGGTGTTTTAATCTCGAAACCATTGTCCAGTCTCGACGACTTGAACACTTTCGGTTTCTGGAAACTCGACAATTCGAACATAACTCTGACAACCAGCGATTTGGTTAACGTAAGCTTGGACCTTGTGATCGAAAATTACGGACGTGCCAATTATGGCAACTTCTTTCACCAATTCAAGGGTCTCACTCCAGATAACAGAGTTTATCTCAATGATAAGGAATTACAATCGTGGGTGATTTTCCCACTGGAATTTCAGAAATCTTGGAACACGAAATTAACCGACTGGCAGCCGGCTGGTGATGAGCCGACGAAAGGACCAGGGATGCATAAGGCCGTACTCAACATTGACACTTATGCTGAGAGATACAACGACACATACATCGATATGCAGGAGTGGAATAAGGGAATTGTGATAGTTAATGGGTTTGTCTTAGGACGGTATGCGTTCATTGGGCCGCAACAAGCCCTTTACCTACCGGGGGCTTATCTACAGCATGGAGACAACGAAATTATTATTTTCGAACAGTTCGAACCGGCGGCTCAAGTGAAATTTTCCAAGGACCAAATATACAAAAATCCATGAGTTGAGTTCGTGTAATTTTGAATAAAATTATGATTGCAAGCTTCAAATATTTTCTTTTTCTCGCAGTCCCAGGTTTACGAAGTGTTAATTTTCCCCAATATGTAAGGCTAGAGAAGAGTCTGGCGTCACTTAACGTCGGAATCTCGACTTGTTGGCGTCCCGCTGCGCCCCCTAATTGCGGGTCCACCCCTGGGGGGCGGCGCCCTGCACAGGTGTAATGAATTTCATATAAAACACTCTTACACGTCGTGAAAAATGATTTTCGTATAGATACGATCTCTGATGGAAGGATATTAATAAAGCTGTACATGCGTATTGTCAAAAATAAACTCTTCGCTTTTTTAATCAACCGCGTGGAATTTATTTCGTGATTGGTCCGGGCCTGATTTATCGATTCGGATGCTGCTGTCTTAATCTCATAACGAGAAAAAATTGATGCATTTTTTCCAAATCCGGCCAAGGGCCACAAGGCGAACGCAATAACATAAATCAGCTTGTATGGGATATGACGCACCACCTGTCCACCAACTTAAAACACAATCAATCATCCGAATAATTATTATCTAGGCGAAGACGTTTCGAAACTTTTTGAAAAGATTTGAAAATTGCGGTTTGGAGCGGAAACGTTATCTGATCGCCTCCAAAAGATTGACCACACGCTTGCTTTTCAATTAGATGATTTGATAATTAACTATTAGGCAAAACTGGCAGTGATTAATTGTTTTAATCTGCCGAAATCGTAATTAGAAAATGGTTGAGGGTTCATCAATGTTTATTGTTGTTACAATTTTGGAGGTTTGTCTCCTTCTTGGTTAAAATTTTCGAAAAGGCCTAGCGTGTTATTAATCAGCCTCGTCCAATTTCGTCCGTCTATTGGCACAAAGGCGAGCAAAACGAGGCCCACGTTTAATTCCGGCCGTTTTTTTCATAGCCGGAGTGACGATGTGTGTTTAGTTGTAGTGTGGAATGTTAGGTAATTAATCACAGTCTAGTTGGCTGGTTTGGAACTCCGGGGGGCTCACACAGCCTTAAACACCGAGAAAATTGCCAACGATTCGTTGCTTTTTTTACGGGCGACCACCAAATCCTCCAGATTTTAATACAATTGATGCGAAGATATTAATCAGGGCATTGGTTATGATTTATGGGTGGCGAAGGGAAAAGGGAGGAGTGCTCCGTTTCATGTGATGAGATTAAATAGTTCTCTTAATGGCTTGTCTTTTTCTTGTTTTATTATTAACTGGTTTAGGGACTGGCTCATAAAGTATGTGTTTGGTATGTTGAAAATTCTGAGGCACCTTTTTATTATCTAATCAAGTGGGACTGGCGTTATTTATTCCTCCTGGGAACTCCCTACGGTATATTAACACCAACTGGACCCGGCCCGTCGCTAAACAATAATCCGGGAACTGATCAATTAAAGAAATTTATGGCATCCAGAATTTTTCATCTTTAGTTTTAACTATAAGCAATTAAAAATCTTTTGTAACTAATACCAAATCCAGTTAAAACAAAATTTCAAATTATGTTTACTTTTATCTCGCCACTGGGCAAAAAAAGTAATAAATAATTAAGCTACTGACTTCTAGAACGTGGATTTATTAAAAATCGTGTTGCAATAAGGAAATCAACATTTAACAATTGTGTTCTTGGTGTTATTAACACTACTTCATTTTGCATAAATACATATTCGGTTATTAAAAAGTAGTAATTGTTGCGAACTAAGTATACCTAAATCATCCCAACGATGTTCCTTAGTATTAAAAATCGTTTTTTATTGCTTTTAGAAGTGAAAATGCTGAGTACATGGCTTTTAAAATCTGAAAACGAAAACCTAAATGATAATATGAATTATAACTGTTTAAAACGTTAAAAATAAAAAATATAAAAAGCTGAATTTTGGTTTATTTCATGTAACTGGTGCATTTTATTTTGATAGTCCTCGAGAAAACCTTACCGCAACTCCGAGTTGGTAATTAACTGCATAATTTTGAGAAAATTGTAATTTGAAAGGATGCATCGTTGCCATTCTTATAAGCAGAAAAAAGCGTTTATTTTCTTCATTCCAGTCATACCAATTGCAATTATAAATAATAGCATCCACATCATCAGATGACTACAATTCCAGTTCAAGAAAAGTGTTTGGGAAATGTACTCACTTACTGAACTTTCGATCATTTGGCCGCTTATTATGACGGCTGCAAAACTGTTGAATGCAACCACAGTCAGTGTACTTAGACGACCAAATTTATCAAAAAGATTGCCTTGAAACTGGTCAAAGTGTACCAGAGAACCTTTATTTTATTTCTTACCAACATGACAAAGTATAGGATGCTAATTCCCAAAAGACACCCAACGATGGCAAAAAGCGCAATAAAGCCACGGATCAATTTTCTGATATCGAGTGCCGCCCTAAAACGTTTTTCTTTTAATTTTCAAAAGAAACAACAGTAGAGACCTAACAAGAATAATTTCACGTGTATTTTGTACAAATAAATCATTTTTTCTCTTATGATTCGTTGATAGTTCTCGTCGTAGAACAAATCATTGTTGTTGCTTATGTCGTACCCTTCATTGATCTGTATCAGGTGCTCTTTAAGGTAATAAATTTGGGACTTGAGATGAATCGCTGCATAAACAAAAACGTTAATGGGTACGTACATTACATACGCTACAGCTAGAAAAGTAATTCTGTACAAAAAGGAGCAAAAATCTTTCCACTCGGAACAATAATCTTCAAAGAAGGCAAATGCGTAGAAAATTTCCCGATCGTCGTCATCGGGAAGTGCATGTAAATAACCACTAAACAGGGCTATTATTAAATTCAGCACGAAAAATACTGTAAAAATCTTGCACTCTTTTTGAAACACATGGAAAGAGGGACCATCCTCAACCGTAAGCTTTCGTAATTGAGCTTTCCTGAATACGCGAACCACCATGTCCGTTTCTGCAGTTACAAATAATGCAATGATGGATACCATGACCTAGTAAAAATTAAAAGTAGGTACCATATACTGGTTAGTGAAAAATTTATTACAAATAAAGACCCAAACATTGCGGGAGCGTATTTGACGAAGAAGTAAACGTTGAAATCAACACAGACAAAATACACTTGGATAAGTGTAGTCGAAAAGTGGACCAAAAAAGTTACGGATAAAATTAGTTTCGTTATTTTAAATTTCAGAGTATCGTAGGCGATGACTCTTACTAATTTCATGGAATCATCTGAAATTAAATGTTCACAAATTTTTAGAAAGGCAAACGACAATGTACTACTCTTCATAAAATTGTCTAAATCGAAAGTGGTGTCGTCCGTTGGAGTTCGAGTCATTTTTACAACTGAGCTTTCAATGGCGCTCAGTGCACTATTTAAAATAGATAATTAACTCAGAAATGTGCCATTAGGAAAGTTTTTCAATTTATTTTCAATTATCGTTCGAGGAGTATTGATCTCGCTTGCCAAAATCTAAAAAATGGGGGACAAAACAACTCGATCTGGTTGGTCTCTGCAGGTTCTTGTATCCCAGCCATGACCATAATTCGTGACTGTCCTAATATGGATCGATGCGGCATTAGAAAAACACGCAAGACAAAAAACAAAAGGAAAAATAAACGTGTCATCCCCAAGCAGCAAGATTTCAATCTCTGAGATTTTTACATAAAATAAAATCCACGTGCAAGATGTTAAACACCGGTGTTGACCACAGCCTGTAACCCTCGTGACAAATTGCAACCCTCTTTAGAGAGAAAACGTGACAAGCTGCCTTCCAGAAATCCGAGATTCGATTTTATCAACCGAAATCTGAGGGGGATGTCAACGCATTGCTACCTTTTTGTTTCGGTAGAACATTTTTAACATATGTTAACAAGATTTAGAATGATTGTTCTGTCAGCTTTTGCCGACCGTCAAATTAATTCCGAGAGTGGGGTGACACTAGCCTGGGTCTCCTCTCATTTGCGCCAATTAGCGGGTGGAGGGGGGCGTCTAGCGCTGTTTTATTGCCTCTCCTCCGGCCGCCATTAATACATATTTTCCCTATTCCCACGCCTTTCTCCACTTCCGTTATTTATAAAAACAGTCTCTCATAATAAAAATGAAAACTAACTGTCTATTCGGAATTCAGTTCAAACACGTCGATAAAACAATCTTGATCATATCTATCGACATTTGCATATCCACCCTGTACGTCATGGGAATGGTAATATTTTTTCGCTTTTGGTGAAGTTTCCGTTTTGATGACGCCGTCCTTTCTCGGAATCGGCAAAAAACAACTGACTACGAAGACGGTAGCTATTGTTTATTGTGTTGGTCGATAAAAAAGAATCTGTGCGGCGAAAGCTGTGCCGCTTCGTGATAAGGGCCTTAACGCGCAATAATTCTGGTAGCGCAGCGGGACGTTCGAGATTTTCATCTCCGGGCTTCCAGGAGTTGCCACTCCAAGTTCGGAAATTAATTTTAAAAGTTTCCATTTTCAGCAAATACCTACCGACTGCACCGATTACAGAAGTTTGTAAAAAAGAAGATTTTGAAAGACAGTTTTTAATTTTTGAGTATGATTTTTCTAAATTTATAGACTATTTTGAAATCGGTTTGGTGTTACGTAAACAGGAAACGGTTGCATCACCCAATCCGCCACCGAATCTCCATTGTAAATGTCCGGTAGTTGTTTACATTTCGGCATTGTTTAATCATCGTCGGCGCATCTCGAATGATTAGTCAAAATATCAGACTAATAGCCCGACGTTAATATTCAGACATAAACAAACCCTCTTTTCAAAAACTGGGTGACAGTCATTTACCATATCATTAATAATTTATAGGTGTCAAATTCAATGTGGCCAGCTCATTGTATTCGTCTGCCGTCACAATCGCACACAAAAAAAATCATTTAAATTGTTAAAACTCACAAGCTGTTATCTATCAATAACACCCTTCAACGTTAATAATGACAGGTCGATAAAACATCGATCTGATGGATGAGCCAGCGAGAAAACTGACCCTCCTAGAATGCTTTTAGCGATGAACAATAAAATGTTTAAGACCTTTTGCTTTATTGGCGGTACTCAAATTTTACGTATAATTTACTCCACTTTGTGACCACACTGCTGCGGATTAAGTGTGTGCGTCAGGAGTCCCCAAAATTTCAAGCGAATTTAGGGAAAGCGGTTGAGATTGCGATAATGCAATCATGACAATTGCCGCAAATGTGATGAAGTGGTGGGTTAACGAAACTAACAAAAGACATTTAATTAAATGTAAGGGCACTTTTACTAAACCAATTCTGGTTGCAAATTTTGAGGGTTTCTGCTCGGTGTACTTTGAAGATTGGGTGACCTGTGAAGGCATAAGTTGAAGCGACCCGAGTTAATGTAATGAAAGCGTTTGTCTTCACTTCTGTCGTCGCACTTTTGCAGCAAAGCTTAAAGCTCGGAGCTCGGGTGTCTTTTTCTAGGTTTAAAATAATTTGCTTTATTTTTTTTAATTTTTACTATAACCTTGACCTCAATATTTTAATTTTTACTCCAGTTTTTCCCACAGAAAATAAACGTTTTCAAAAATAATTAAACCTAATGATCTGGTGGGTTAATTATCAAAGTTTAACCATTAGAGTACATTTATTAACCTTTTGGCCTTAACAGATCATTAGTTTAGCACGTGAAAGAGAATTTCAATTACCTATCTTTCATTTATTTTTTTAACTTCTTGTGTGGGGTAAGGTAAAATAGTTTTGCTTTGGCTTTACTAGAAAGCTGAAGAATAAATAATATTGCACATTTCGAATACTCAAGGATTAAAACACTAATAAGTTGTATTATTATTTTTTTAAGTTTTTAATAAATGATTAATACATACAGAACGTTGTTTTATTATTAATAATTAATAATAATTAAGCTCAATACTATGCCAAGCGGGTGAAAGGACAATTTTTGACCCTTTGACCTCTGATCATGCAACGTAAAGTTTCTTCCAAAAATTCCAAAAGTCAGTATTTTGCTTTGGGGCTCGAGAAGAGCGAATGTTCGTTCTAGATACGATTTGTTTTGAGCGTCAAAGATAATCTGTGAGCTCCAGGACGTAAAGTCTGGATGAATTGGTCGAATAGAACTGAGCAAAGAATTCGGAAACTGTGAACTGTAGTAAATTTTTTCTTTCCTGGGCATACCAAAAGTTGCCTTAATAACGAGTTTTTCAAAGGTTACGGGCCATCCAATTTCATCGTAGTTTTTAAATCGTTGACCACAAGATTTCAGTTTGGAATTTAAGCAGGCGATCACGGCACAAACTTCAATGCCTCCAGGTCGAAAAATATTGTGGTAGGTTTTGTAACCTTTATAGGCCACCAAGTGGTAGGTGTATCGTTTCTTGTTTGTAACTGAGGTGTTTATGGATAGTTTAATGTCGAACGAGCAGCAAAAATAATTGTCTTTAACATTGTCATTGCAAAGATACACAAAAGATTCTTTTTTTCTTAAAACTAGCGATTTGTATCCTACAACAACAGTTCAAACATTTGTTTTAAATGATTTCTAAATCATTACTATCCAAATCAGGGTCCTGTTCTAAGTAAAAATTATCCATCTCTTTTGCCAACTCGTCAACGCTTTTTTCCTCGACACTCTCTGCCAGCGCTCCCGACGTGTTATTTATAAAATGGTAAACATACGCTTTAGTCCCTCTTTTTGCACCAATTTCCATCAAAATAGGCCCATCTTCCCCTAAATCTTTTTAACAAATCTGCCTAACAACCAAAAACTTACGATGGTAAATAGCAGTTCCTCCTTGTCCTTTTGCAGGATTATTAGCTCCCGACATAAACACAGTGATATTAAATTCTTGTGCCCACATTTGCACAACTTGCAGTGCTAAAAAAATTTTTATTTTACACAGTTTCGCAAAAATAAGTACCAAACATGTCAAAAACGGTAACTGCGATATCCAGTTGCTACAAACAACATAATTTCTTTTGCTGTTCCGATTTACAATTTTTTCGTATGAAAAGCTAAATCCTGTGACGAAAGATGTGGGCGTGAAGTCGAAATTAGGTTGTCTCAGAAATGCTCCAGAAACGATGCTAAAAATGAAACGGACAGGGATTGCAAATGCTACTGGTTTGTTGTGTAAAGCGCCGGTTCCGATCCGATTTTCTCGTTTAAGGCTGTAATCACCACGTAAATAGAGCAATTTTTTGAAACTGTTGTACCTAAATTCAAGGGTTCCATCAATGTTAAGCAATGCATCAGAAGTAAATACTCTCTGGGCTTCCTTTTCGATTAAATTAAAGACAATCGTCACATGATATTTTTGGGCAGCACATGACAACATTTTGAGGAATACTGGGATGTTGGTTTGATTACAAGGTACAATATGTTGTTTGAATTCGGCACCATTGTCAATGAGGTCTTGCTTGCTTTTGAAGTAGTCTAAAGTAGCCTCGGGGAAAATCACCAATATAAGATGCTGTAACAGTTTGTTACTTGACTAAGCTGTTACTCTTGTGCTTTTTACGTATTTCCTGGACAGTTCATCTATTATCTCAATGTATTTTTCGGCGTTTTTTATCTGTGCATCTCGTGTCGTGAAAGATGGTTGTGTTATTTGTTCGTATTCCACAACTGCGATGCTTGGGAGATGTCTGTGCACCAAATTTTGAGCTCTTGTGCTCACCAATAGTAAAATTAACAAAAGGGAAACTTTCGGGATGCGTGTTAACATTTTTTGACATATTAAAAGTGTCATTGTTGTGCGTCAACTTATAAACATATTTTTAAAAAAACCCAACCCGGCCCTGCTTCCCTAAATGACCCTCATATCCTGTCAGTAATATTTTCCTCTCCGTTCGCCGACTTATTGATTCATCATTGTCAATTTTTTAGCTTTGCACAATGGAGAGTCAGCGAGTGGAAGACAGGAAGATGAGTTTGGTAAGTACAAACATCCCCATCCACCGGAAGCGAGCTCGTTTAAAGAACTATTGTACTGACGCGGGGGAGAAACCTAATGGTTTATATTAACTTCTAATATCGCAGAAATATCCGGGGGTGTTTGAGTTTCTCCAAGTGTCGGGCTAAGACAAACAGAATCCGTGTGATTCGGTCCAAGACAGCTCCAAGGGGGCTCGGTTGCGGGCGAGACGCCCTAGAGAGAGGGCCCCATAAACAATGCCGTAAACACTGCATCGCGGGCTCGTTCGGCTCGGCGGGGTCCTCATTTTTTACTAATATTACCGTTTGATGGTTGTTTATTTTAGGGTTTATGTCTTCGGTTTGCTTTCGGGTTATGGGATTTTTTCTAGGGCGGGTTATAATGTTCGCCCATATACCATATTTAGTATCATTGGATTCGGAGATTTATTGCTCTCGTTAGGAGCTTTTCGATTAAAGTGAGTCAAAGAGGCGAAAAGATCGGTTCAGAGGGAAACGGACAGGTGGAAAGAAACTGCAAGCCGTAAATTGCCAACGGGTGCAGATGGTGACCTTATGACTTGTACCTCAGGTTCTACGTTTTTTTAGAAGTTGAACGCATATAAGGGGTCATTTTCTACTTAGTTAATTATACCAGTTATAGTAGAGACTACCTACCTTGATTATAAAACGACTATTTAAGAATTTATTGTTTAGTAGTTTACCTACCTATTTTACAAATAAAAAAAAATATTTTCCAATAGATACTAATTAAAAATGTTGCTGGTACTCAAAGTGATGACACTAATTCGTACTCTCAGCTGCTCGTAGTCAAGCTTCACCTGAGCTTGTGCTTTTTTTAACTTTTTTTTAAATGCAAAATTTTAGAGTTTAGAAATAAAATTTAATATTGTCAATTAAACAATTATTGCTCTTGATCATCCGGAGTTTTAATTATAAGATGAAAATATAGATCGACTTTTAAACGTTTAGTCAAATGTGGAATAGTAGGTAGGTATTTAATTTTTTTTTTTTTTTTGGTGCATTTTGGAACATTTATAAAATTTTTTTGGACTCGTGAATTGATTTTTTTTAAACAATAAAAATAAATAAAATAATTAAAAGCCGGAAGTAATAAAGTTATAAAACTACACATGTTTTGTAATTATTTATTTTATAACCAGGTAAGTTACATGTTTATTTCTGACAAAGATACACTTTGATATTACACATCCTATATTATTCGCTCGATTATTCGTCCTTCAGGAACTGAGTTTTAAAAATTCTTTTAGTTCACTGTTTTCGTTCGCTATTTCAAATTGCTCATAGTCCTTAAACAGAAAAACAATATAATTAATATTAACAAAAAACAATAAATAATTACTCCACAATAGTCGCCATCATTGAAAATTTGTGGCGGAAGCGGATGTTTGGGACTTGGTTCCATTGATGTGGCTCCTAAATTTTTCGTATTATTTTGCATGAATTCTTTTTCAGTCTTGTGTTCATCTTGAGTAATGTCTATAGCTTGGTATTTCACATTTTTTGAATCTAGGATTTGAAATACCCGGTTTTGTCGTTGTTTGACCTATTAAACTTAGTTAAATTAATAATAATGATAACAAGTAGTGAGTCAGCATTTACCTCCATATCTGCAGACGTTGAACTAAAATAAATCTTGACGCCCATTGTCGCTCTAATCCAATTAAACTGTATTTGTTTGGCAACACTAGACAATAATACAGTTGTCTGCACACAAAACTTGGTCAAACTGTGATAAGCAAAGCAGTTTATCTCCTATCAGTGAGTCAGAGTTACAGAATTTGAAAACAAGTTGTTTGCTATCGACTTATTCGGTGCATTCGTTATCGAAAAAGTGGCTATCAAAACTAGAATTTATAGCGTTCCATGCAACAATTTCATTTCCACGCCACATAATTCAGTCCCGTCTTAATCGAGTTAACCCCGCTCCGGTCCTGTCCTGGACACCCTCACAAAAGTAAACAGATTGTAGGTGGAGAAGTTGTCAGTGTTGGCAATAAATCCCCGAAAACTTTCAGTTTTTGTTTGATTTATCGTCATTCGCTAGTTAATTTTTGTGTGGGTCGCGTTTACCTGCGCATCCACCTCGACATTAATCAACGGATGTCTCCGATTTGAGATAGGTCCAGAAGAAGACCATTGTGTCGACCAGAAATGGAATGTGTATTCGCAGCATTTTCTGATTTTATCGCGGATTACAAATGTCTTGAGCTTTTTCCGACTCTTCGCTCCATTAACACGAATTATTCAATTGCCTGTAAAGTGTCAGGATCGGGGGACGCTGCCGATTATCCGGACGACACGCGACCCGCGTATGTGGGAAACACAGGGTCGGAATTTATTTTAATTCTCATAAAAAACGCAACATTTTTACACAAGAAACATTAAAAACAGTTAAAAACCCACAAATAATTTTAATTGCAAAATTTCTGCATCTCCGATTTTATCCGTTTTTGGTCCAGAAGCTAATAAATTTTTTCAGTACTCTGCTTCTTAGTGAAGTTGGTGTTTCACACCAAATTGTGAAATATCAGAGTCTGGTTTAAGAATTCGAGTGACAAATGCAAATTAGAACTTAGAAAGGACAGGGTATAGAAATTGATTATTTTATTATCCTCTTAAAATTACGTACATTTTTTGATGAAACTTTCTGTAGAATTAGAAAATAGCAAAGGGGGACAAATAACAATTGGGAACTGAAAAGTTTTTCAAAAGCACTTATACAATACATTTGCAGTGTCCGAGTGTTAGCCAGGCAGTGAATGGGTGAGTGAAACAGTGCCCCTCAGGTGTGATCTTTACATATTAGGCGATCGAAGCTCGGATCAAAACTTATGTAAAGTGTGTGCGTAAATCATCCGCGTTCATATCCCATTGTGTTCGTCGGCACCGAATAATAAATGCCCGATTAAATCGGTCCGATTTCACGGTGTTGTCCGTATTTGTTATTCAAGCGACTCCAATAAATAACTTCTTAATGAATTCAAAGAGCGCAAACAAAATAAAGCGCGCGTCCGATTCCTAAATTAATTTAATAAATCCGTGGTCAGTTTAGCGACTACTGGCTCATATTTTCATGCCAGTTGAAGTTTATGGTTTATTCATTGTACGGTCACGCTAATAACTGTTCGCCAACTTCGTACTTATTCTTTTCGGCATTAATTGAGCTACAACACGGTAAAACGCTAAATTTAAGCCAAACTTATAATGGACCGAGCGGAATCCAAGCTTGTCTAGACGGTTAATGCATTTATTAACATACATGCATGCCATTTGCGATACTTTCCAACAACGGTTTTAATTGAAAACATATTTCTCTTTGCATATTTACCGCGTTTTCAAATTTATCACATGCGAGAATATTCATACCCAACTTTTGACGGACTCGTCATATTTTATTCCCATCCAGAGCCTAATTAAATTTAAATAAAATATACACAATTATGCCGCTTTTAGTCGGTTTAAATCATTGGGCCTTTGACGCAATTTGCCACTTCGGTGGACTGTTGACAGCTGATATTTGCTTGCAGGAAGGCTTATATTTACATATTGACATATCACTCCTATCAACCACCTCGTATTATTGAATGGCAATTAAGACAAACAATAGTACACCCCTTGCACATGCGAGGGAGTGTCACGTGTATCGATGACCAGTCATGTGTGAAGCAACAAACAGGGGCTCGTGTGTGTGACGTATTGCTGATTGCGTAAATAAACTTTTCGATCTTTATCGGCCGATGATTAGGTGATGATTGCGTCAAAGCAAAACGACAACGATCAACTTGGACGTTGTATAAATCCGACACGCGGCTTCGTTCATTATTTCCGTTCTAAGGGCTGCACCAAACGAAAATAACAACACCAATTTAGCACAAGGGCGTGACGAGATTCTTCCTCCTAAGGCTGTTCTATGCCTATTCTCCCTATGATCTTTCAATGTAAAAAAGCTTAAAATTATTTATTACACAAAAAATTATAAAGAAGTTAATTAAATTAAATTAAATTTGTTTTTCTGTAAAAAATCATCTCAACCTAGAAAATGAACTCACTGTAGTATTAAAATCAGGCACCTTTGCATTATTAATATTTTAATATTAAGTGGAACACCCAATTTTTTGTTTTTGCTTCTCAAAGATTATTAAATCGTCTATATAAAAAATAACTCATGTTTCAAATGCCCAAGTTAATAACTAAAAAAATATAAAGACCTAATTCAGTACATTTTTGAGTTTTGTAAAAAAGTCATGCAAAATAATTAAGTTTTTGCTGAAAAACTTGCGAAATGTTTGAGTTTAAACACGAACAAATTGCGAGAATCAATCATTATTTTATTATTATAAACAAATCAATCCACAAATTATCCACGATTTTTAAACCCAAGTGTAACAGAAAACTTGAAATTTTCTTAGAAAACAGCGGAATTTCAGATGGTTTGGCCGACATTTACAAAATAATCAAACGATAATTTTTTGCTCAGTTTTAATCGCCTTACGATTGGTCTGTTACAGTTGGGAGTGCAGTCTCCCTTCCATATCCAATGACAAACGCTTCAATCGCCTTGCAATTTTTTGTGCACCAGATAAACAAGTAGGAGGTGATTTTTATATTTTTATTGGTCAGTTACTCATTCCTGCGACAAATAAGACCCTAGGACTGGTTAAGGGCCAGTTTTTTAGATTAAGGACTAAATAATAAACTAATAAGACCAGATTTTTAGGAAGGTACAATCCTTATTTAAGCGTCAAAAAGATTATTCAAAAACAACAAAGATATAAAAAAATTGACCTAATTTCGTACATTTCTGAGTTTTGTGAGAGAATCTTGAGAAACAATTGAATTTTTGCTGAAAATCTTGCGAAGTGTTTGCGTTTGATCATGAACTAATTACGAAAATCTATTTTTATCAAAAACAAATTGATTCACAATTTATTCACGATTTTTGAACCCAACTGTAATAGAAAACATGAAATTTTCTTAGAAAACAGCGGAATTCCAGATGGTTTGGCCGGCATTTGCAAAATAATCAAACACAATTTTTTGCTCAGTTTTAATCGCTCTATGATTGGTCTGTTGTTTTACAGTTGGGAGTGCAGTCTCCCTTCCATATCCAATGATAAACGCTTCAATCGCCTTGCAATTTTTTGTGCACCAGATAAACAAGTAGGAGGTGATTTTTATATTTTTATTGGTCAGTTACTCATTCCTGCGACAAATAAGACCCCAGGACTGGTTAAGGGTCTTTTTCACAGAACGGGATTTCGCCTTAGGTTTGATTTTTTGACGAAAACATACGTTTTTTTAAATTTATTACACAAAAACTAAAAATTCTTAAAACTGGACTTGCATACAACTAATTAAAATCTACATTGTCGGTTTAGAAAAATTAATAATTACGACTATAATAAGTGAAATAAATAAATTTTTAAAATCAAACTTAACAACTGACGAATCTGCAATTTTGACACTTCTACGTAAATTATTTATTTATTCTAAATTCAAAAAATAAAAAAAATTATAAGATAGAAAAACTCTTTAAAATAAAAAAAAATTTTAATATAGAATTAAAGTATATGTATATTTTCAATAATTAAAAGCTAAAAAAAATAAAAAATATTGAGACTGAAATACAGAGAAACAAAAAAAAACTATATATAACTGAAAATCTTCTGCGGGTTAAATAATAGCTTTAATGGGTTGTTTTATACAAAAAACGTCAGTTTAAAAGACAAAATCGTATAAACTTCTTATACTATTGCCAAAAGTTTCGAAGTAAGAAAATAATACATAATTATTTAAAAATGAGCAATGGTTAAGAACTTGTGGATGGTGGAAAAAGATGCTGGTGGTTGTTTTAAAATTCCTGGCTTCGATTCGTTCTGAAGTCGCATCCTGCGCAATTGATGTGTGCCATTACGTAAGGACTCGAGGATTATCATCTAGTGAAATCAAGATCGTCGTGTGCGTCCTTGTAGACCTTTGCCGGCAGCGCAAACCTCCGGACTTCATAAATGCCGCTCCGGTTGATTAATTCATTTATTTATCTTGTCGCGCTTGTTGTCCTCTTGTAATGGTCCAACGGGGCCCCGTGCGCATTCCGAACAAATGAGGCGATCATTACGAGGACGAGGAGGCCTACCGATGCGACTTCATAAATCCAAACTAATGCCCTTCGTGTCCACCTCATCAGGATAATTGGATTATTTTAATCTTTTCAAGTCGTACTAACAAATTGCATGGACGTGTGCTGCTATTGGGGCATGCACTCTCGATTTAATGATCCTGCCACATTAAGGACTCGGGCTTCTTAGCAATGCCGATGCTCGACATAAATTATTTATGCGAGATGGACTATTGTTCGGGACCACCACCTAATAAATATGATGGATTCGGGGAACGGACAAGAACTTGATTCAATTAGGGACACTAGATTTAAGTTTGTTAAGCTTACGAAAAATCTATTCGAGATTCTAATTGGCGACAGATTTATTCTGGTCTACAAGTTTTAACCAACCGCATCCATCGCAGCTTTCCCCCAACAAATATATTTTATAATTATTTCAGTATATGTGCGTACGTCTACATTTCTAAGAAAATAATTCAAAGAATCTACGGGATATTTTATAATAAATAATTTAAATAAAATCTTATTAAAATAACGTCTCAATATTTGATTACCTGTATTTACTTACCGTTGAGATGTAACTGAGAAGCACAAGTCATGCTGTGTGGAAAGATTAATTTTTTTCAAAATGCCGTAGGTAAGTAATAAGATGCTACTATCAATTTTTGAGATTTTCGAATTGAAAAATTAACTTACACGTTTGGAAAACTCAAAAATCCTATATTCTGCAACTTGATTTGATATTTTTTTATGGAATTGGCTGAAAAATTAGAGTATGAAACTGAAAATGTGCAAGAAAATGTTTTTTTAGACCAATTTGTGACTAAATTGTGCAAAATATTTGCGTCTTACGCGAATTAAAAAAATATAGTTTGTAAATGTTGATTTAATTAAAAAAAACATATTTTCAAAATGTGACCACTATCTATAGCCTGGTGGTTCAGTGCTAAAAACGCCACTTAGGAATAAAGAATAAGGACTAAGGAGTAAAGACTATGGACTAAGGATTAAGGACTAAGTATTAAAGACTAAGGATTAAGGACTAAGGATTAAAGACTAAGGATTAAGGATTAAGGACTAAGGACTAAGGAATAAAGACTAAGGACTAAGGACTAAGGAATAAGGACTAAGGACTAAGGACTAAGGACTAAGGACTAAGGACTAAGGACTAAGGACTAAGGACTAAGAACTAAGGACTAAGGACTAAGGACTAAGGATCAAGGACTAAGAACTAAGGACTAAGGACTACGGACTAAGGACTAAGGACTAAGGACTAAAGACTAGGAATAAGGAATAAGAAGTAAGGAATAAGGAATGAGGAATAAGGAAATAATGCAGCTACTACATAAAGGCACTAAATTGTATATGTAGAACTGTAACATAACTTAAAACATATCTAAACGTGAACCCTTTGTTCTTAAATTATAAAAAAAATGTTTGGAGCCAAAAGACAAGACTATTTCTTCATTCCAAACAAAAACTTACGAAGGAAAAATTTTTATTTTTTAGAGTAGCGTTATAAAATATTAGCAAATTTTTGTCCAGCAACTAACAATTACGAGTATGTATTACATTATAATACGCTGTTTCTATCAAAGCAAGTCTCAAGTCCACAAAAAATTTCTTAATGGCGCAATTATTTTAACGACATTTTCCGACAACTGTTAGCCGTCATCCCCAGCACCTGAACCGAACAAAGCTGCATCTGGAGTATGCGATGGCCCTTGAAAGTAGTGAAGAATCAGCGATTTGACTTGCAGATGAGTCTGCGAATGATTCACACTTCTGACGATGTCTTCCAGTCCATTGAGCTCGCGAGAGCATCCCTTTGCACACCCTCCATCCCTCATTGTAGGATTTTGATAGATCAACAAGACTCATCAAACCGCAAACGAGGACGACCCGATCGATCAGATCAATAAAATATGCAAAAAGGCCCGCTCTTATCAGAAAAAACCGGCCGAAAACAGACCCAAAAACAAAACGGCAATTATGCAAATATTTTGGCGATTTTTACGGCCGCCACGCTCCAGATTCGGGAGACAATAATAGAGATCGGTCGATTGGAAATAATGAAAAGTCAGAACGCACGTGGCGCCATCATTATCAGGCGTGAGAAGAGGCAAGTAGTGCGTGTGTGATTCTGTTTTCCGACGTTATGGTTGTCATTGGCGTTGGGTAAAAAGTGCAGTTGTCAGCACATACAGTTCTAACGTTATTATCGTTGGGGGTTGGATGATTTATTACTAGTTTGTTTGGATGTGGACTGGTTTTTGTTCATCGGTCGCTACTTCAATGCTTGGGGTGGACGCGATCTGCAAAGCTCCGGGGTGACCAGAATAAACTACGGACAATAATGTACAAGGCGTTTAAGCTCCATCAAGTTGTTTCTGGTCGAAAGCCAACTTGATAGAATATTTGAAAAGTAACGCGCTCCGATTGTTTAACTAATTCAAAAAATTATTAAAAAAATATTACACATTTTGTAAAAAAAAATAGAATAAAAAAATTAGTCTTATTTTAGCCATCGTGCTTCTTTCGAATTAATTGGAACCCATAACACCTCAAACGTACCATCCATCTCCCAGTCCATTTCTTTTTACGACCCCATTACTTTAAAGCCCACCAATATCCATAATTCATCTTCGCGATGAAATCGCCGAAAAAACCTACATTAAAGACAATGGCATGAAAAAGCGGTTGAAACACGCCAAGAACGAAATTCCATCCGTCCAGTTGGAAATCACTGGAAACACGTGCGCTACTTCGTTTCGAAATTTCAACAGAGGAAGAATGAAGGTTTTTTTCGCATCGGCATTGACACGAAAATTTATTTCGCTCTTCATAATAATCTCGAAACAATGGACCGCGTTTTAACTCACCACGATCGCGGTGGAATTCCTAGTGCGAGCAGAGGGTTTTCGATTTACCTGCGAAGAAGTGTGCCGCAAAAGATGGTTGGGATGACGTATTGTGACGGCACAAGCGGAGACATGCGAATCAAGCTCAGCTCTGCGGAGGCTTTTCTCAGAAAGACGAGTATAAATCACTTTTTTATTTAATCGTTAAGTTGGCGGAGAGAGACAAGAGGCCGACCACGAAACAATAGTTGGATGGATGAGGTATTAGTTAGGGGTTTGCCAAGAAAAGGCGAATCTAATGTTGTATGTTTGGAAATTCTCTACTAATATTTTTGGTAAGAGGGCAACAAAAAAGGTAAAATTGTTCAATTCTTCCAAAACCAACAAAAATATGAACATAAAAATTGGCATTTGCTAAGCTGCATAGAAAGCTTCGTGTAAGTGCTCACCAAAAATGGCTGTGAGTGCTGTGCCTGAGCCTTTGGCCCGTCTGGTCTGAGTCATTTGTCTCCAAAGTGTGTGATTTACTTTAAATACAGTGATTATGTTAATGGCTGTTGACAAATACTCAGCGCACCAGGACTCCGTCCCAGGCCAGAGAGAGACAGAAACCATGAATAAATCATTCTTATACCATGCCTAAAGTCATTTACATAGGAAATGTACATAATTACATGAAATACATGTGTCGTCTTGGTGCCAGCACGTGGATAGAAAAGAATGACGCCTTCGGCGGCCCTTCGTTCCCTTTCACAAATCTCTAATTTGTTTAACTAAGTCTTACTCCAAATCCTGTTATTATGAGTTTGTTTTCGAGTCATTTATTGTGTGTTGTTGTAATTGATGAAGTCTCGAAAAACTTCGCCGAAAAACTCTTGAAAAGACCATCAATCATTCTCGCCCGTATATGGGATTATTGCACTTATTAGGCAGTAGTTTGGATAGGAAAAAATCAGTGCAACATGAATCCGGTGATGCGGTGCCGTACCATAACGGAAGCATTATAAAGAATGAACCACGCGCTTCTCCCATTAGCTATGGTAGAATTACGTAACAAAACGACGTCCCCGCCGGCAGTCATTCATTCATTCTTTTAATGTCCATCTATTCTCCTCCACGTTGTGATTAATGGAACGGCCGTTTGCTTACATGACCCCGCACTAAACACATGTGGAACAGACTAACCCCGGCTTGGGGAACTTAACTGGTGAAATTTGAGAAATTTTACTACCGAACAAAATGTTTTTATTAATTTTTAAGATCTAAAATACATATTCAAGTTTATACATATTCATTTTAGGTAAAAAGGTGTGAATAGAGTGAATAGAGTAAAATGAGAATCAAGTTTTAGCCAATTTATTTTTTTAATTTTAGAGAAATACGATCATATTTTCTAAATCTACAATTATTTTCAAATTTTTGAAGCAATTTTTGTAATTAGAGTTGAGACAAGAATAAAAAAGTGTGAGATAATAATTTATAATAGGTAATACAAGTGTTTTACAGAGTTTTTTCTTTTCTTACTAAACGAAAGACATGACTTTGGAAACGTAAGTCTTCATCAAAGACTACACCCAGTAATTTTATACTTTTGACAATTTTTTATTTAAAATTTTCAAAATGTATGTTGAAATCAATGTCATTTAATTTGGCCCGAAAACTATGTGGGAGCACATTTCAACGTTTACTCTTGTTGGGTGTCAACAGCAAATGCATGAATGGATGACTGTTAAACAGAATTTGCGATATCAAAAGTATATAAAAAGTACAATAAGGTCCCTATGACGGAGCCTTTGGGTACCTCTGATGTAACTCTTCTACAGTATGACAATAAATTATTCAGTAGAATCATTTCGCTACGCTCATTTAAATAATGATAAAAGAATTTTGAGCAGTTTTCTTCAAAACCCATGAACTTAGCATAAAGCAATAAATGGTTAGTTTTATCAAAAGCCTTCGAAGTCCAATAATATCAGTGCAGTATTTAAATCACTATCCGCGTTCTGATTATGTTATATGAAATATTGGTTAGTAAAGCATTTGTACTGAAAGGAAAGAATATTATGAAAATTTACAAAAGTAGGTATAAATTTGGTCAAAAATTCTTTTTTCTAATATTTTTTATACCGTTAAAATAATACTAATAGGCTTGAGGTCACTATAATTTGTGGTTCACTTACTTTTGGTAACGGCTTATCAGAATGATTTTCCAAGATTTGGTAAAATACCTGGAGCCTAGACAAGAGTTTATCGTATTTATCAATAAAACGACTGCAAAGTTTTGCCATTTTAGCGTTTATTCTATCAAAACTTGTAGAATTCGATTAAAGATTAATGATTATATCATGAATTTCATTACGTAGCTGAAAAGAAAAGTTAAAGTTTATATTGTATATATTTCGTAAATAGTAATTAAATGTTTCTTTATGAAGAGAACTACGGGTCGAAATAAAAACAGATAAAGAATAATTATTGGCTTTGCTAGTATCATTAAATGTTTTTCACAACATTTTCACAACATTCTGTTATTATTGTTAATCTGATTCAGAAAAGCTGCTTTTTTCTTATTAATTTCAATCACCTAAAAGGTTACAAAACTGGCGAAAATGCTTCCCAATCAATATCAAGTTTAGTTTCTGCAGTAAATTTTGTTAGAGCTACGTCACTTTTTTCATAAATTTTTTAATGTTATCTGATAACCAAGATGAATATTTTTTGTAAGTTTTTTAATGGCTAGAGGGTATGAAAAGGTATAACTTAGCCTCAGTATTGTTAATGGCTAAGATTTCATCCTACCTTAAATTTTCTTCCTCAGACAAGTCGGGGAATATATATAAGTAAAATAATTCAAAGATTTTAAAGTAATGTTTATTTTCAAGATGTAAGGAATTTATTTTACGCTGATGATGATAAATTTTTATTATTATTATACCTACCTACATAGATAAAATGACATTAGCAAATATGATCTCATAAAGTCACAGATAAAGGAAGTAATGTTAAAATCTAACTAGGCATTTTTAAATAGGAACACAGAAAATAGCAAAAAATATTTCGAACAATTTTGGCATCCCGTTTATACGGCGATAAACATAGAAAAAAAGTTATGTTATGTCAAAATATTATGTTCAAATGTTTAATTATCTTATTAATAAAGTGCGAAAAAAATTAAACACCTCATTGTCGGTTTCTATACTTGGTCAATCGATGGCAATACTTACCTATCAGATACTTATTTTGGGACAGAGGTAGTATATTTTATATTCCTGGCAAACGACGTTTAAGGTATTTTATTTTTTTTTAATAACGGATGTGGTCTTCTTGTTATCCAACTCGCATAATCGAGGTTTTACTGTATGCAGTTTTTTTTTAACTTTGTGACTTGTGTTGATTCTAGAGCGCTCCGAAAAATATTAATTAAATACCAATACGTAGGTACTTCGTGTTTCTACACATGATAATTTTTATAAAGTCTTAATATTCCACAAAGATAGCATTTTTATTTTTATATTTCTTGTTATTTTTGTGTAAAACAAAATTTGTAATTTTGGTGAACAATAACAATAGATTTCTCATATTTTTAGTGCGTGATCTGTTCCAGCGTTGAAAGGACCTTCTGAAAATTTTGGGAAATTTTAATATTGGAATATGTTGTAAATACGACAGTAGGAGTAGCAATATTTTTCGTACGACTTTTTGTTGACTATTGGCGTTTAGTGTTTCTGCGAAATAAAATCTTCATTATGTCTAAAATATCAACAATAATTGTTATTGTTTTTGGTTTAAGCATCTGCAGGGATGTAATAGATGAAAATAAAAACAGTAAAAAATGAAGACAAAACTTTTAGATTGATAAAATGCACCAACTTCCAATCGGAGCACTTCCACTTAAATGTCCCAGCCACCTTCCAGTCCATTAAACATTTTCATTAGTTTATGGTATTGAAAAAGACCTTGGCTTGCGTCCAATAAGCGATGTCGCGAATGGCCACCCACCTCAGTCGTGATACGTTCCTGCTCTCTGGTTGGTTCGAAAATCAGTGATAATGTTTAATGGCTGCGACAGGGAGGCTGTCCTGGACCAAAGCCTGCACCAATCGCCGCTGCAGTAGCGACACCGACGCTCCGACACGTGACACATGTTGCAGGAGCCCACACGAAACAATTCACTTACCTACCTTATGCAACAAAATGCAAATAAGTGCCCATACCGAGCCTTATTGTCAATTCGGTCTTCCTCGAAACGCGAGAAATTACCTCAAGTGTTTAGCTCACGAACGCTTCCTGAAAAGTCCCGTTCGTGTCGAGGTCGAGTTTATGCGCCGAAAATCTTGCTCTTTTTTCCACTTTTATTTGCATATAATGGTGGCTGGTTGCGAATTTTTCACCAGCTGACCTATATTTAGGCGAAATCTCGGTCGTTTCTTCGGCCTGATCTAATGGTGGTGCGTCCCTTAACATTTGTCCCAAATTAAGGACCATGCGGGGAATTTGCATAATACGTTGCAGCACGAAACGGTTAGCCAGATTATGTTTTAATAGCGGCCAAGTGGTGGGTTATAAACGCCCACGGCGAAATCGCTGCACTTAATGCATACAGTGTTGATTTTTTTTCGGGGGGTGCATGTTAGAGGAGGCCCTCCGAGTTATATCGACGCGGATAAGTATAGAGTTCAACAGTTGACTGATTTTGCAGGTGCATACTATTAGAGTAATTTGTTGGTTTCTACAGTTTCTTTCGAATGTTGTGATAAAGATAGTGTTTAGTTTAGAAGGAAAAGACGGGAAGGGCCCTCAAGGGGCACTTTCCGGATGATTAATGCAAATTTATTTACGTTTCTTCGGTTTCACTTCTCATTTATTACAACTTACGATTTTTCGTTACCTACTTGTTCATTATTTAAGAGGAAAATGCCTACTTAAATGCAAACATTAAGACCACTTTGTTTTATTAGGTAAGTCCTTACTTTCATTAGTTAATACCTACTTGTCACTACGCATTATACGTAATCAAATTGCAAAAGTATCAAACTACAGTACGTTCAAAAGGTCCTTAGATCAACTCTTGCTGTGAAATTTTGAACGTATTTTGATTTCTTACGATTACTACATTAGGCAATTAGGGTTGTCTCGTTTTTAAAACAAATATTGTTGGAGTAAGTCTTAAATGGAAGAACCAAAGTGCGGACTAATCATCTGTCCTAATCTGCATTGTGGTAAGATTTATAAGTTTAGTTAGTATTCACGATTTCACTTGCAGAACTATTTGTAACGATCTAAGTAGTAAGTACTGTCAAAGTAAGTCTGCAAAATATTATAGAGATTACAGTGCACTCAAAAACTGTGCACCAACTCTTGAAATTTTGAAAAAAATTTAAAAAAATCTGGAGCAACAAATTTATTTTGTAAATTTCTTCTCTAAAATGACAATGGCAAAAATGAAGAGAAACGGAAAGAGGTGATTGAAGAAATATTAAAAAAATACAATTTTGATTAAGTCTACTCATCAAAAATACTTTTTTTATATTGATTTAGAAGTGGGAACGGTGCGTAAAAAGCCAGATGGATGAGAATTTTGTGAGAGATTTAATCATGTTTGTAAATTCTTAAATAAATTGTATGCAATTTATCAATGACCTTATATTTCGAATTAATTGTCTAGTTTCTGGAGTGGGTATATTAGGAATAAACTACCTAAAAAATGCTGTTACATAGACAGTGACTACTAAAGTGGTTGGCTATGTAAAAAATTAAATACGCTTATTATGCAATTACTAACTAGCCCGAAGTACTGCGTTCATAAAAGTTACATTCCGACTATAGTTAATTAGAAGGTTGCAGATTTTTTTACAATTATGTTATGTTTCCGAAAATGGAAGAATTAATTAGGTACATACTTAGACACTTTCAATAGTCTTACGATAAAACAATCTAAAGGTGTTCAAAAATAAAAAACTCATAAATTTCGAATCAGATCATCGGTGTTTAATTTACGGGAGAATCAAAAAGGATTTTTTCGTTACATTGTAAATATGGAATCACTGTTTAAATTACCTGTTTTGTGTTTCAAAAAAAAATGAAAATATTGTTCGTTTTATGTCTAAAAATCCTTTTAAACTTTCAAATACTCGCGGAGCGGTTATGATGTAATAATCCCAACTTCAAATCAAAATAAATTGAGTTAGAGAGCAGGTATCAAGAAACGGTCTTCACCATTGTAATAAGCGCTTTTAGGTCATTTAAAACAATATTGTTTTTTAAGTTACCAATGCCTATATGCCTAGTGATTATTTATGAATTAATTATTTTTAATTTCACTTTTTCTTAGTTATGGCAATTTGATTTGCAGTGCCTACACTATATTACTATTAAATTACTGAACAAACTTTTCTACTAACTACTTACTATTTAGTACCAAAGTACCAAATTAAAGACATAGACTTTTAACCAGAGAAAAAAATTCATGAGTAAACTGCGACTTTGGGAATATCGACAAGGAATGTCACATCAGCGGAAATCTCTAAAAGATACGATCCCGACAAACCGAGCACGTTGTAATGTCCCACGTCTTTCAGTCACGTTTTCTAACGTGGATGCTAACTAACTAGTTTCTTTTTGTTTGTGTGGTCAACCACGAAAGTTCCTCGGGAAAAACGAAGATAACAGATTAATTTTGCGATAAATGAACCATCAAGGAATCATATTACCCTGTACAAAGCTATAATTTTTCACAAGTATTTACTGTTTTTTACAAAGAACGTCTCACCATTTATGTGCATTTTTTAAATAAAATAAACTTTTTTTTATAACTTAGTTTGGTCTTTTCTGTCTTTCCTTATTTCGATAAAACTTATATCCATGTATAAACCTATTTAATTTATTGTACACCTACACCTATATACATTTATGTACTATTTCATTACAAAAAATACAATAATTGATACAATTAATTTTACTTTCATTTAGAAAACACACTATTAAAGATCGTTATATTTACGAGAAACTATACTTAGTTTAGTGACTGTTTGCAGGACAGTTCAGCATACTTAGAAATTTTTTGTTACGAAAATACTAAATCTTTTGTCGAATACACCTACCCTAAAAGCAAGAGATTAAATCCCCTCAACTTTAATCATGTTACAAAGACCTGTTACTGATTCATTAGGTATAAAAGTTAAGACTGTCGCTTCATGTCCTTATTGTACTGAATAAAAATGTTCTTTCTTAAGTTTTTTTAATATCTTGATAAGTATTTTTAAAATGACTTACTTTAAGACGTTATAATTTTTACTTATTTATTCACTGAAAAATCTTAGTTCTGGGTCGCAAATCGCAAAGCACCTACGCAGTGAAATGTGTTAGAATGGAGATTTTCTTTTGCCTACTTCTAATAGTCTGCTGTGCACTTCTGCACATTCATTCCATCCGTGATTGTCGAACAAAGAAAAAATCTGTCAGGACGAAGGCGTATCGACATCGGTGGTAGTGTCTGGTGTTCGGTCACGGTAAGCGTGCCTCGAGGGTAACTGTGAAACATCGGCCGATTGCCACTTAATTATGTATCTTGTGGGTAATGTATGCCCCACTTCTGGCAGCTCTTATACGGGCGAGGGAGAGCATAGGCATAGCACACCTCAGACAGGTGACTTCTTCGCCGCCGGCCTCAACATATTGGCTCTCTTCGCCAAGATATAATTATTAGCTGGTTGTATTCGTCGAAAATTGACCATTAGATTAGCCCACTGAGTCCTAGGACCGCGAAAAGGGAACGCAAGAGAAGAACACACACGATTTATTATAATAATTATAGTGAGGAGATGAGAATTCACCTGCTGACCCCGCACTGCAAGACCGCGAACGCTGGATGCTGAGTTCGGGAAAGAAATTGAAAGCTCACACGTGGTTTCGCCGACGTGGAAATAGACAGGAAGGATTTATTCACTTTCGTGCTTCTTAGCACGTAATAAAAGAGGTTTAACTGGTGAAAGATAACAAAGCTGCGCTTGCAAGCTCTCGCGTTTCCGAAACCAGAAATTAAATTTAAATGATTTAAAGAGCACGTAATAACGGCATGAAAATAAAGATAAAGTACTTATTGCTGCTCAAACTTTTATAGTAAACTAAAATTCATACCTTTGTTTTGAGTCAATTTTCAAAAAAATCTCGAATAAGTAGGTACCTACCTATAAGGTAGATTTTATTTATTTATTTTGTTTACTGTTTTGAGTAATACCAGAGAAAACCTGAGACAGTAAAAATTTCTAAGCTCTTACACCTAAAAAGGTCGAGAATTATACTTTTTAGCCTTTGATTGGTTGGTAATAAAACAAAAGGTTTTCAGAAATATAAGATTTTAAAAAAAGTAAAAAAATTGAAATATCTGTATAGTGTCTATATTACTAGATACGCTTTAGCAAATTTATCAATCATTTTTTAACACATGGTAGAGTTTGTTAATCTCGAAGAAAAAAAATTTTTATTAAAAATTCAAGTGCTTTCGGATTTAATTATCATTAGGTACCTACTATAATAAGCCTACATTTGAAAAAAAGGTGACAATTATTGCACAAAAATTTTCTTACAAAAGCAAGCAAGACCTTACTTGTCTTATATACCTTCTTGTTTTTGAGCTTTTACCTTTTATAACGTTCAAATGTTTGGTATAACCTACCTGGTGATGGATTAAATCTGAGAGTGCTTGTAATAAATTTTACGCATGAGAGAAATTGACTTTGAGCTTTTTTGAAAAATTAGTTTTCTGTGTTTCTTTCGTCTAAAATTTTGTGTTCTGTATAATGTAGCCAATTCTTTACCAGTTTTTTTCTAATGCATTTTTTAAGGCATTTTAAGACTGAAAAAGCTCTTTGAACAAATAGCATGTGACGTCGGTATTGTTAATTGTTAATGCTTTGTATACCAAAAAAATATTTTTCTACAAAATGATTTAGTTTGAACTGTTGTGTGTTTGTTTGTGTTATTATTATTATTATTATACATCCTCAGTATGAGGTTACATTTCACAGTTTCTCACAACGGCAATGTACTTATTTTTAATTTGACGAATAGTGTCGGTCTAAGCAAACACCAGAAAGTTGTTTTCTTATATGATTTTAATTTAAAGAATACTATTTAAGATGCTCTCAGATCTATTACATAATATTATTGCAAAATTTTCACTTTGAAAATAGAACTATCCTTTTATGCAAATACCTACGTCTGGAAATAAATTGAACATAATTTTTTCCAAATTTATTTTTTCGTGTTTCGCTGCCTTACTGTGCAAACTTAGAAATTAAGGCATCAATCTGAAACGTATGTAGTGTGCTATAAAGATTTTTTTACTCAACATGAAATATTTTTGTACGAGTGACAAAATTTGGAATATAGAATTTAGAAATAAAACAAAATATAATAGAGATGTTATAAACAAAAAGCTTTAACCTTCTTTAACTACTTTATTAATTTTAATAAATAGCATGGTAAATAAAACAGAAGGTAGAAGACATAAACACAAAAACAAATAAAGAATTAGCAAAGCTGTGGTCTGTAATGGTCTATGAGCAATTAATAAGCTATAACCTGGAATTATTATAATACAGAAAATCACGATTCAATAACATATCTTTTTAACTAAAACAAGTAGCAGGTGCTTATATTTTTCCGCAAATTATATGCCGAGGTGTTCGTTAGTAAGCAATTTTTTATGATTTTTAATTGGTCAGTATCTGATGCTGTCTCCTCGATATAAAAACATGATGTTTAAGAGCAAAGTAAAAACCAAGAGCTGGTAATTATTTCGGTATGTTGAACGTCCACTCACGACGGAAACAATTTTCCATGCAAAATTACATAAGATTACCCCATAAACGTAAAATAAGTCAATTTCCCTAATAATAGTAATAAAACAGCGGACGCAACAACCTGAAAATAGCCATATTAGATTATCGAGCCAGCTACTGTTTGAAGCACCCCAAAACCGCGCGTAATTATGAGGAAATCGTCGCGAATTCGCCGAGATTCCTCGCATTCTTTTTAGAGCCTTAGACCGAGTCCTTGTCCAGCGAAGAATGCAAATAATAGCCCGTCATGGCATGAGCGGTTCGGGACCGAATTCCGTTGCATGGCCTGATAATTATAAGACATTGTCAGGGCGTCACCTGGGGCTCCTGTTCATCTCCGTCGCTCGGCCTTATTGCAGCAAGACGATAAAAGCCACTTTGGTGGAGCGCGCCGATATGTGCGTGGGCTCGCAATATAATTTACCGACCATCGAGGATAATAACCGCGTAATTATTGGATATGCATCGCCTGACCACGGTAGCCGAGAAGAAAGCGTTTTGGAAGCGGATTCGCGACGGATACGGCGAGGATGCCCACGGGGGCACGCACATACTCCGAGTCTCCCGACGACAATTTCGGGTGAACAAAAATGTGGGCCCCACGTGTTCCAGGAAGGGTTTGGGGTGTCTGCGGGCGAAGGCGCGACCCACGCACCAGCAACAATAAAACAAACAACTCGTCTCGTGGTACACAATGGGCCGTGGGCCGCTCCAACCCCGGGTAATGACACGGTGGAGGTGCCCAAGCAGGGCAGGGCCGGGCCGGGTGCGCCGATCATTGTAGTCTGGGGCCCGACCCCGCTGATGGTCCTCTTCTGCAAGTCACTCGCGAGGCGCGTGGGCCAAAATGAACTGCTGGCCCAAAGGCTTGTCATTCACTAATCGATCAAACCGGTGATTAATGGAGACGCAGACGCAGCGATAAATGAAAGAAAGGAACGAGCCGAGGATCATCTCGGGATGGATATCTATCACGACTTATCTGGGAGTGAAAGGAAACCAAAAGTCATTGTTGATGGGCATTTCGAGAACTTTTATCTTCCGATATATGAGTTTAAGGGATGACGAGGCGGAATAGGAGCGACGAGGAATGGGGGTGGCGACCGACACGTGAGACGTGGTGATGTGGCAGGGTGGTGCCGTTTCGTGTTAAACAAACAACACTTTGATCGAAATCTCTTCGATTCAAAATTAAATAAACATATTCATAAAGCTGATTTGTACATTATCTTATAAAATGTAAAGAAAAATTTAATAAACTTTACTATATTATTTTTTATTTTTATTCATTGACCCGAGTGTTTTTTCGAATAGATCTTTCTCGAATTTAGGTCTTTCCTCGTACGTCGGGACATATTTTGGCTGATGAATTCTTAAATAGTATATTTTTAGAACGTGGATGTGTTCTTAATTTTTAATCACTGACCGTAAGGAAAAACACGGGGAATTTTTCTAGAACCGATCCTTCTCCAATTTAGGTCGTTCCTCTTACATCGGGTAACATTCATTAAAATAACCTACATTTTAAATTGTAATTTTTTTTCTTGAAATATCTTTTACCTGGACGTACGGTAATAAATATTCTATTTTTATTACCTTCATGCATATCACAATTATCTCACTTATTGTTGGGTATTATTGTAATTTCAAATAAGACGCAACATATTAACCTTCTTATTTCCTCTTCCTTTAATCTACTGAATTTAATTTGTTAAAATTCAAGTGATTAGCCGATTTTTGAATATCTGGTGTGTTATGTAAACAGAAGGGTTTAACTGCAAACATACAGAGTGTTTTTTAAAACATTAAATGAAGTAGAAAGAAGTATGGTGTGCGATAATAGGAATAAAAAACTTAACTTATAGTTTATTTTTAAAAAAATTAAAAGAAGGAATAGAAGAAATATTAACTATAAAAATATGTGTGGATTACTGTTAAATCTGAAAATAAAATCGAATGATCCGCTTACTTTGTTTATTTGTATTTCTAATACTTAAGCACTTAATTTCCAAGGACAGCGCTTTAATAATCGACTTATCCAAGGCTACTGCTTTAATGAATGATTTTATAAACAGTACACCGTTTTAACGGAGTATTTTGCTAATAGTATGCTGCTTTAACTGTATTTTCTTTAATTGGAAAATTGCTAACTTATAGAAACTAAAATTTTTCACACAACTTATATCGTAATTGTCTGTTTGGAACTTACGGGTATTACGAAACTTTTGTTTCTATAAATCTGATTTGAAGATAATGAAATAGTTTTAAAGATATAATATAATAAAGTTATACCAAACAATAATACGCCATAAAATAGCAAAAGAGTTAATTTTAACTCAGTCTATACTTTCGTAATTGCAAGTACAACACAGATTCTTACTTTGCTAAGAAAATTTTACGTTAGCACAGCTAAAATTGTACTCTTAACTTGCTTGACATATTTAAAAATGTGTAGAAAACAAATGTTTATTCTAATAAAACAAATGGTAACATTTTTACGAAATCGTTTTATTTTTATTACAAACACATCATCTAACAATATATTCTTCTGTGTTAACTTTTTTGCATCAATATTACTCATAAAATTAACCATTTGAGCTTTTTTTAATTGTTTAAAATTTCTAGCATGAACTAATAATTTATTTGCAATGTTAAAAATTACTAAACTGACACTTTTATATTAGATGTAACCGTTTGATTTAGGTTATAGCAGGTAGCATTTTTTGTATATTATTTTTCCACTATTGTTTCACTTGTTTTAATAAATTTGATTAAATATTTCTTATATTTAAATTTTGGGTTTAAGATCTACGGTCATGTATTTTTACGAAGCATCATAAGTTATACCTAAGATTAGGTCTGAAGAATAATAACTTTGGGAAGGAATTATTTTAGTATAAAGTGAAACGTATTGACAAAATCTTATGTAAAATTACTCGGAAAATTTACTTGCTTACACCGTGTAATTTTTTATTTTAAAAGCTAAACTCCAAAAGGAATCAAAGTAATTTTAATTTTTGTTATTACAGCAAAATTTTTGTACAATTTTTTGGCCGCATAAAACGATTCGGCAAATCCTCGGCCAAAACATTTCATTGATTTTATTAACTTTGCGTCGCAGAGCGAAATAATATTTTAGATAACTAGATACACCTGTGTGGTTGCCAAATGAGTTCGATAAAATCGAGTTTGAAAAAAACTTTAAAATTTTTAATTTTTGAAGAAAAATTTTAAAAATAATGCACAAAAAAACGTTCGATAAAATTTTTGGAAGTAACAAATGAAATTTATATTTGTATTCAAAATTTTGGCTACGAGTGGATAATAATTTTATTTTTCAAAAATGTTCTTGTGCTTTTGATAATGAAAAACATTCACATCGCATTCATAACCGCGCCGGAGTTAATTCGAGTCAAAGGCAGTTGTTAAATGTTATTGTCGTAAAAAATGTTGAATATTTGGAGCAGTCGTACCTCCCTGGTAGCGAATTCCGCACCGCCCATAAGTATGCCAAGTGCTGTAAGTCCGAAATTAAAAAAGCCAAAATTTGCGATTAAAATATCTGTTTCTGGTTTGAAGTCCGAAACAATCGAACATTGAGAGCAAGTTGACGCAGTGTCTATATGGCCGGTCGCCAAAGAAGCGGAATAAATCATTGGCAAAGCATCCGAAGGCCTACGTGCAAGCATCGTAGTGCGTTAATGATTTCGTTTTGTCTCGGCAAATAAGTAATTAAAGCAATAAGAAGCCGACTGTATTAATAAATACAGCAGTGGCGGCGGCGGCATGAATATTCATGATGTGTCTTAGGAACAGTTATTTATATTTAAAGAAGCGTTTTGTAGTCGTTTTATTTACTTTGTGCGCTTTTTTCGGTTTTTTTATTCGACCTGTACACGGCCACTGTCATACGCGACCGTCGAACATAATTTATCTGTCTGTAATACCACAATGGGCAGCCCGGCCTTTGAATTCTTCGCCCGAAATTCCGATTCAAACATATGTTTAAAAAATATCTTATCCGAATACCGGCTACTTTTTATAGGCATCCCTGCAGCTGGTCAACTCTGATTTCACATACTCTACAATCGAAGACGTCGCGACGAATATGGACAACGAGTTATTTATTGGACCGAAACCGGATTTTTTTCATATGGACTTTTTTCGGATCCGGGTTTTCGGCCAAAAAATGCTGCGGGGCCTAACGAGCTTCGATACCTACCTACGTCCTGAATTTCAACATTTCTTTTATTTAAAATAAGTGCACGTGCTTCGTTGCGTAAAACTACACATTCGTTCATTAATCACACGTTTGTTTACATAATTGACTGCTGATTGACAATAATTAATAATTACAAGTTGATCAATCATTTAACAGATTTGTAGAACACCACTCCAAACCAGACAAAATTCAAATTTTATGTTAATCGCTGATAAAATTTATGCCGATGAAAAATAGTACAGATCACTCTACATTTTATTTACATACCGGACGAATTTCAAAACAGATTAATGTAATCGCAAGCTTGACGGAAAATTACGTTTCTCTAAAGCTTAGTGAGAAGGTGTTTAAAATTCGCGATTTTATGTAGCTAGAGACCAAATCATTGCTATCATTAGATCAAGTGGTTTATTATCATAGCTAGGTAGGTAGGTATAGGTATTTATGGTCTAGCTTAAAGATTTATCCAAAATTTGTTGGAACAACCGACTATTTTTCCTTACACAGGTTCAGCCAAAGCAAAAATGTGATCGTCTTATTTCTCGCAACCTGTCAATTTCGCTTAATTACGCGCGTCAAATTAGTCGAAATCCTCTTCAGCAGCCGATAAATTAAAAATAAACCACCGATCAATCACACTCGCGACAGATTAATCCTCCGAAGCATGCCATCTGACTCCGACCATCGTCTCAAATTGATATCTCCTAAGCGAAACAACCCCAAACACCAGCCAGACAGCGCAGCTCAATAGATGTTCTTTTAATGATATAATTGCAGCAATTTAAGTCGAAAAAAATGTTAACACAACAACTAATGCTCGTTTAATGCTCAACAGGCTGTATTTATCCATCCTAGAGCCGTACTGACGTTAAAAGACGCTAATTTGACGTCCAAAACGCCGACGCTGCTCCCAAATTAAATCATCGAAACTATAATTAGGGCCCGAAAAACGTAAAGCCGGGCCTGCTCTCACATAACCCTTGCGAGATTACAGGGTACAGTGACTCGTTTAAAAACCGATTTGGTGAAATTAAATTAAACGCCGAATTTGATGATTTGTGGCCGGAAAGTGCACGATTTGCACGGAAAAATTAATTATGCGTCGTAAATAATTGAAGGAATCGAAGTTTAATTGCGAGGCGACTGTTCGATAAGGTATAAATCACGGGAATGTCTCACTTTCAATTAGAATTACATCATCGTATTGGCTTTTTGTTGTCTCCGGTAGTTATTTATGTTGGAATTCTTTTAGAATTATGGTGTCCTGCCAACGTTTATCATAACGCGAGAAAAATATAGGGGCAGGATAATGTCGAGCTTTTCACTGAATGTCGATTTCATTGAAATCAGACAACTGACTCGGGAGTATTTATGGGATGGATTAAACTGCAAAGACGGAATGATGGATAATTTGCAGCTTTGCGCAGCAAAAAGTTGCAAGGAATGTCTTGAAAAAATTAAAAAGCTATAAAACTGCAAAAAACCATACATAAATTCTTGTAATTCTTGTGCTAGGTTTGAAAAGATTTAAACACTACGAAATAAAGTGGTGGGTTACTGTCCTGACGCAGCGTCGGGGTCTCCCAGTGAGCTCTCCTATCTCCGGGCGTTTTATGATCGGCGAGAGGGACAAAGGCGCCGGTTTCATATCGTGGCGGTGAAATCGCATCTTCGGCTACTGGAGGCTCTTTTGGCTCCACCGGTTGCGGGTCTTTGCTGTCTACTTGACGGATCACGACTGACATCAGACTTTTAACTTGTTACTCTTTACAATAAGACTATCGTTAATGATCATCATGAGATAAAATAACTACAATGACCGCCTGAGGGTTGCTTCAGTTTTGGACTTTGATAATAATCAACTGATGTAACATGGTGAGCTCGGATGGAAACAATATGTAAGCACGGGAGTGACCGGTGATATCGTACCAATTTTAGACCTAACGATGGTCGCATGAAAACAAATCATAAATATTAATGGTAGTACTTGGTTTGTTGGAATGATTTTGTTTTCTTTTAGTGGCGAATACGTTGCGGCTTTACTAAGATTTATTAGATTAAAATGATAGAAGAGAATATTAATTGTCGTACTTATTTATTGAAAAAAACATGCATCGGGAAACTCATAACAGTATTAGTAGCCGAGAGTCGTAAATCACTTACCTAGTAGGATCCAACCTACTTTATAACACAAATCACATAAAAAGAAGTTCAAATATAGTTATTAATGTTTAAATTAAATTTGTCAGCATAAAATACATCTACCTATAATAACTTGAGAAGCGATTGGATAAAAAAGAATTGGTGTTTGGTTTTTTTAAGCAGGTTCAAAAATCATTGTTTTCTGATTTTTTTTTATTTTATTAGTTAAGGTTCTTTTATGCAGAAATTAATTATTAATGTTCAGCGAAATAAACACTTTACCACACAATACAGATGATCTAAGAAATCTAGTAATGCATGGATATCAATTTTTTAACATTGTATATAGAATTATTAGTGTTCTGAATATTCTTTTATGTTATTTTCAGTAAAATAGAAATCTCAGTGTATATTTTTCATTATCTCTTATCGTATAAATTTTCTTCTTCACACAAAACCTCTTCCTGCTTTGTCCTGTATGGATTACTGCAGATTTCGGATTTTTTTTAAATGTCTTTCTACAAGTACCATCACCGTTTGATTATTTTTTTATAATTTGCAAAACATTAGTCTTTATTGTTTGTACTGCCGTAAAATGCAAGATTCTTAAAATAATAATTTATTTGACCATTTTTACAGATCCAAGAGTAAGATTTTTTGGATACTTTTTTTTAAATCCAAAATTTTATTTTTTTAAGCCAAATTTTGAAGTTTTTCAGTTAAACTTAGAGTAAGCTGTGCTATAAATGATTGGTGGCAATTATTTTATTTACACGTGTCATTAATGGTGCGTCAAAATTGTACGGTTTTTCTGTTGGAATCGGTTCTAGTTCTCCACACAAAGAAGTGTAGTTTGAGTTACATTTTTTCAGTTTGTCATGGTAGGGGTATTTTGAACAAGGCGGCCCTTGTGTATAGACCGAAAGCGTGTTTACATTAGAACCTTTTTTCAACGTAATTCCCAGCGTAGTTGCGTAATTGCGCAAATTTTACTTTTTTCGGAACTGCAACATGAATTCGAGCACATCCTACTGAATCAAGAAACCATCAATTAATGATAAATTAATTACTGCTACAGAAAACAGTGCTCACAGCTTAAGCGCTGGTAAGTGATATTTTGTAATATACAAATAATTTATTAAATTTCACACAGAGACGATTTTTTTGGCAAAATTAAGAAAGAAGCGATACCTCTTCAGTTTCAGACAGATAAATAGTATCTCAAGTGGTCGAACTCGCATCTTCGCCCATACTTTTTCTTAAATTGAATTGTAATTATTTTTTATACAACATTAAACAGATACCTGCTGAAAACAATGTGTTTTATTGTACTTTTAGTGCAACAGAACAGAACAGAAAATTCAACAAATAATTGAGACAATTAAAAAAAAAAAAAAAAATTAAGTTGTTGGGAAAAAATCTGAATTAATTTTTATGTTTAGTTTGAAAATCCTTCGGAAGTTGGTTTGAGACTGTATTCTACGCGTTATTAGTTGTGCATCGTTGTAAATATAACGTTTGGTGAAGTGCAAAATGCTTTGTTATCATGTTTTAATCAGTCTAACAGTACAGTAAATGGTAAAATATTGTAAAATTCCCTTCGTGTCCTGACGATGTCGTCCGATCTCCGGTGCCTTATGAGTGTTCGTGCACGTTTTTCGAAATTTCTCCGCATCGCCAAGCCGTGTTGTATTGTACAAAGAACAGTAGCGATTGGTCATCAATAAATAAGAAAAAGTAACAATGCCAAGTGCGCTGCCCCATCCATAGATCTAGTCGGCTCGGGCCTCGATTCTAGCAGTCCTCTTCGGTAACCGGCAGTGAACAATCAAGACGGCCGCGATTACAGCCGCGGCTTGCTAGGACCGATGCACCCACTCCATCCTATAACATAAATCCTCCATTCTGAACAGTAGCATCCTGAGAACAATTGTTCTCTGCTTTCTGTCGGTTTTGTATAAATGTTTTTCTTCAACTCGTAGCTTTTTTACTTCTCTTCGACGAGATGCACTTTTTTCCTGCTACGCGGACGATCGGAATGCGTATTCATTGATAAAACGGCGATCTCGGGGCTAATTAAAAGCCAGTTTTTCTTCATTAACAAATTAATTAGCTCTTACGTGATTTAAATAAGACCGGAGGACGCTCGACAAAATATGAAGGATTCTTAACTAGCGACTCGGTGGGTGTCCCTCTACAAAGACTTCTCAACCAATTCTTATTTTTTTCAACAAACTCTGAATTATTAAAGATCAAAATAAAGGAAAGTCAAACAAAATTAAAATTTTACAATTTTTTTTGTATTGAAATAACTATAAGAGAACAATCGCATTATACAAAAACGGGATAATGCATGGTCTCGACTTGCGTCCACACCTACTACAAATTGTCTGAGGAATAACTCTAAGTGATTTATCTCGAGCCACACGTATTTAGACATTAAAATGCCCAACAATGGAATCTAAGTTGTCGTCGCGCCGATAATATGAGCGCACTGTAGCAGCAGTGAAAAAATTTTAATATCTCGAAGCAAAATCGAAAATTTATCATCGATCGTGTTGTAGATGGTGGTTGGGTCGTCGTGGAACTTTGGCGGCGGTATGAAGGAGTTGACCGTCATATCCCGGGGCGCGGACCGTCTGCTCCATAATAAGCATGTTTGAGAGCAGCCAGACAGAGTCTCGACAACGGCAGCCCTGCTGGACCCGGACCAACCTCGGGCTAAAACCAAACGTCTTACGAGGGAGTTATGCACCTTCTATTATGAGCCATCGAAACGTTTTATCTAATTTATCGGTTCTAATATAATGAATGAGAGGCTGGATGCGTTCCACTTCGGTGCCTACGCGAGTTTGTCCTCCAGTTCGTGGACGGTTTGGCTGAATTCGGGTGTGATTGGAGTCAGAATATTACCACGAAAACAGGATTCGATAATGACTCAATTAGTAAAGATGTAGAAGAATTATAAAACAAATAAAATAATCATCTAAAAAGTAAAATTGCCCAATTTTTAACTTCAGTAATCAGGAATTATACTTTTCTAAATGTATTCGTTTGATATTTTTGTAAATAATTGGCATTTTTAGACGTAAGATTAGAACAAAATATTGCGAATGTATTATTGGTTGCCGAGTTATAATTTAAAGTTGTAAACTTTCATTAATTTGGGTTACACATTTAAGCTTTTTGGTGACTTTAAAATGACTCGAGCTTTGGTTGGTTTTATAGAACCTGTTTCGTCAGTACTTTTTAAAGATGATTGGATTTTAATTTTGTTTTTTATTACCGGCATTTCATTTCAAAGTGTTAAAATATCGCATTATTTAGAACGAGCGCATTTTTCACCCTCTCAATTAATAATTTAGTGATTACCAGTTTTATTGTGTCATAAATGCGTAGCTATGAAATCGTTAGAAACTGATATCTATAAAAAACGAAACAATCTTCTATATACTGTAAGAATCCTGTTATTGGATTTTTTGAATTGTTATTCAAGTCTTCTTGTCAAGCATTGACATGACAGCTAGTTACCACAAAAACAAGTAAATCTACTGCCTTTCTATACCGGCGCCACTCGTTACTGACATCGCAAGACTTTCCGTTTACAGGCAAGCATTTTTCTTTCGACTTCGATGGGGTAGATGGGGTTAAACCGGATCGGAGTTTTCATTGGTTTACTCGAGATAAATTATTACCTGTTTGACGTATCGCCTTTCAGAGATACTCATTCTTCAGATAATTAATTTCACTTCCACATTGGGATAATGAAAACAGCGCACAGCAAAAAATGTGCATTTTAACTCGTGCTGATTTACTCTACCTACACAAAATTTAACATCAGTTTTAACTTTACTTTGAACTAAGTCCTACATTATTATTTTTCTTTCTTTCCTTATAATGCATTTTAACCATGATTATTGATTGGCTTAAATTACATATATAAAACGTGTCTTTGTTTTTTATTCAGCGTGTTTCATGTAGTTTTGTCCTAATATTGTCACAAAACACTAAATAAGTTTAATCCATTTTAAACCATCAGCATCTGCATTTGCAACTCAAAATAATTTAATTTAAAAACCTAAGAGATGTTAACAAAAAGTAAATAAAATATTAATTAATTTGTTTTAATAAATTTTATTAGGTATATTTTTAAAATAACGAAAATAAACTGTAAAAAATTACTACTAGTGGAAACAATAAATTAAACGCAGATGTTTACAGAGAATAAATCGCAGTCATAAAATATAGCATTTTTGAAATTTTCGCATAATTTGACAACGCTTTATTAATGTAAGTGTATTGATTGTTGCTTATAATTATTTATACCTTTTAATATATTACCAACTAAAGTAAATTAATGAGAATAAAATATAGAAGTGGGTATGTAGGTACACTTACCTGTTATTTTCTTTAAAAAATAGTACATAGCTAGATAAAAAAATACAAAAATTTGAGTACACCGACATTTAAACAATACTTTGGTAATAGAATCGCGGACAAATTATATAACAAATAATAGAAATGAAAAGCACAAGCTCATGCAAGTCGTATTTATTAATCACATTATTATTATGTATTTATTACGTTTAAAAATAATACTACCTGCGTTCAAAAATAAGTTTCCGATTTAAATATTGGTATGTAGTTATTATGGTTGTGTGGTATGTTGTAGGTGCATAACGCTTACATAACGCTTTATGTAAAAATTCTATATTGATCGAATTTACCGGGTTAAGTATACCTACCTACAAGAAATGAAAATTCTTCTGTTGTTAAAAATTTCGGCTTTAATTTAAATAGACTTTTCGAAATTAATGATTAAAAATTAAAGTCGATTTTTAAAACTTTTAAACGTTTGTGATCATTTTTGTCCCAAGTTCATGAGAGTCCCTTACAGGAAATATTTCTTTTTATTATTTATCTATTTAAAATTTGTTTTGGATGATCTAGGAATTACGGTTAAAGTCTGAATTTTTTTTTAACTTTATTGTAAAAAGTAGCCAAGTCAAAGATATTTTTGATTTTTTTTAGAAATCTATACAACATACGCAAATTTTTGTAACTTAGTTTGAGATGACACTGATTTCTCACCAAAAAAAACCAAAACATTTATGAAGAGAATTTGTGAGGAGAATTAATTTTTATCACTTTTTGTAGTAAGCAGTAAGATAATGCATAATTAATTTCTGATTGATGTGAGCCAGGTGAAGCTAGGGGTAGATAGGTGTAGATAGATAAACGAATTACGAGTTGGCAGGAATGGAATTAGCAGAAAGGCCTCGCTTATCTTGAAGTTGGATCGGATGTATTCTCGCGGTTATCCTCACGATACGGGCAAGTTCGGTGCTGCGGCATCTCTTCATGACCCTCGCCGTCATCTGCAACGCAAATCAACTGTTACATTAAACATGGGTTCACGCCGAGGACCAGAACCAGACCGACTGTTCTGTAGCAGTGGCAGTGGCAGTGGCTGCGCTGTGGCCAGGCCGCCGCACGGTTTTCCTCCTCGTGTTACGCGGATATTTATTTACATATCCCGATATCATTAGTTCTTGTCGGAATTACCATGGCACGCTGTCACACGGATCAACTCATTTTTAAACCACCGGACAACGAAGACTTCTCTGCTTTAATAGATTAGTCACACGGATTCTATCTCGAGAGGTGTACACTCTGTACACGGATCAACCGTGAATTAATTAACTCGCATCTGATGATGCCTCCCAGCGACGTTTACGGATATTCGAGAATTGTTTTCTTATCGCGAGACGCATCCGACTGCTAATTATGCACACCGTGCAATTGCACCGACACTTTTTGATTAAGACGTGAAATTTTTACCTCGAACAAAGCAGCAAAAACCCCAACCGGCTTTTAATTATAACACTTAGGGCTTTAAAAAAAGCTACGAGGTAAACATCGTACATAGAAGCCTCCAGTTCAACAGAGCTTCTATGCAAGAAGATGCTCTTCATAATTCTCACTTTAAGTGTTACCTGTCGAAAAAACTGTAAAATATGATTTTTTTTATTCAGACGAGAAAATAAATGCTGTAAAACTTTAAAATTTACAATTGCATACCTTCACTACGATATTTAGAAAATAAATAAATTTAAATCGACATTTATCACTTACTATGTTTTAAAAAATAATTAAATAAGTAACTCAAATCGACAACTACATGTGTAGTCGTGCTATTCAAAGTCATTCTGCCTTTATTATTATCTACCGAAAATATATAATTTTATTTATTCTATGAGCAGTGTTTCTTAGTGAAACTTTGATCCAACTCCGTCGCATGGTCAATCTCTTGACTGACTTTTAGTGAAGAATTTTATGTTTTGTCATCATATTATCAAACGACATTCTTATCATATCTATGGTACATACTGTATTAGACATTAATTACAAGGTGTTAAATCACAGCTGTACTTCAAATCTTAATTTAGCAGAGATGGAGATGTTTCTCATTTCAGAAGCTATAATATAAGAATAAAATATTTTTTTAAGTTTGCACGTCCTATCAATTTTTTTTTATACTTAATATTATAACTATAACACATCATACTTAGTTTTCGTAAAAAAATTCTTAAAGTTGCTAGTAGGTACTTTACAGTTGGACATTAAAAATATATGAAATTTTTTTAAAACTTTTATGTTCTGTTATTGCAATTACTACAAACACATAAGTATAAGAAGTACATAGATACAAATTAGAAAACTGGAAAAAGTTCTAAACCTACCTTATACTTCTGCTAACCAACATTGTGGTATTTATTTTAATATTTTTTAATTTATAACTTGTTTAATTCGATCTCCTGTATAGTTATATACTTACCATGGTTTAACTTTCTACATTTTGAAAGAACCAATTAGATAATATATTTGTTGGATTTTTGTAACTTACAGTTGCTGTGTTTAATAAAAGCTGTATTTTATTACTTCTACACATATTGTGTTATTGTAATTATTATTAGCGTTGTTTGTAAGTTGAGATCCAAAATTTGAATGTGGTGGTAAAAATAAAACACTGGTAATTGTGGAAATCATTTATTTAAGTAACAGTTGGTTGCAAATTGCATTATAATAACACTTTAAACTACTTTTAAAGTTTGAAACCGCAGACTGTAAGTACTGTAACAATCAATAAAAATAAAAAAATGAGATAGGAAACAGCTCGTTACTTCCTGTTTTCGCACCGCTGTCTCTAAAATTGCGCTTCCATCGCACAGATGGCGACACGGCGTCTGTTCTTTTCCCAACCCATTTCCACCACTCAATGAAACGCACGTGAACCGTACTCCTGAAAAAAAAAACGCACCAACCTGAAAAAACCCAATTAATGAAAGTGAAATTAGACGTCACCGTTAACGCAATGAAAATGCAATCGTCGCATTGAATTACAATCTGTCAAGATTTTTTCAGTATATAGTATATTTTCACGTATCAATATTTAATGAAGGCCGTAAGGTGGCATTACATGTACCCGTTTAAGTTATTTACATTTTTATTGGGCATGCTAGACCATAACAAGAAAATGAATTCGTAATCGTAATTCAACAGTTGCGTCCTTTATGGCTTCATCTCCACGAAACTAATTTGTAGAAAGTCGACTGAATATTGATTGAGCCGTTTACGCTCGAAAATTATTTACTCTCGACGAAATTAAAGTCATCGCGGCTAATTTCTTTTTATTTATATACAATTTATGCGTGTACCACTTTAAAAGCGACGCATTAAAAATGGAAAACTAGAAATGCGCTTACAAGGTGGAAAAATTATAGCGTCGCGGACCGTTAAGCGAATCTTTAGGTGCCCACAAACTGGTTCAATTAACGCGCGATTCCTAATCAAAACGCTGAAATTGCAACAATTGCTGAAATTATGGCCAAACGATTGATTTTCAGACGGGTTTACGGCCAACGGTTACGGTGCGTGCGGAGATCCGGCTTCACATAAACTACATTTTTTCGACCGGGGTTGTAATAATTGTCACGGGATTATAAAACATATGCGTTAAACAAGGTTTAATTAACGCCGGTCTTAAGAGGGGCAGAACTGGAATCAATCTGAGATACGGCGTGATTATGTTTAACGATACGGTTACGAATGTGTTAGTTTACTACGATTATAGACCCGGTATTATTAAAGCAATTTCGTAAAAATAATTAATTCTGAAAACAAAAATTAAGACGCAGCTATTGCTTACACTATAGCAATCACGAAAGTATATATGCACATAATGCAGAAAGAATTCATAATTGCCTTGGTACGTCATGAACATCATATAAAAGTTACACCTAGATGTACACCTACTTAGGTATATTTTTTTAAATATCTGTAATTAGGCACCTTTATTATTTAGTACTATTTTGCGCACTGTTTTACAAAAAGATAGAGGAATAAAATACCTATGATTTTTTATAATCCGAAATAGGTAATACCTACCCTTTTTTAATAAAGAAGAGAAGAAGAAAAGAAAGTATATCCTTTATACTAGTATATAAAATCAGAGTTTTGAACTAAGACATCAGGATTTCATAATCCAAAATTTAGGGCTTCAGCATTTTTAAAGAAAGCTGCTAATTATGCGCGAGTTATTAAGTTATTTGGTTAATTGCCACCGAATCCATCGATTAGTAGCAATTTATCCACGCGATAGCATCTCTCACCAAGAATTTTCCGCCGCTAATTCGTTAATATTTAATAATCTGAAGGCATCATCTAATTTAGTTCGCCGATGGTCATTTCCTCACAATTTAATAAAAGTTTGGCGTGGACACCTGTCGTCGCCCGCAGTCACACATCGATTTACATAAACGCGAATCGTTCCGTTTACGATCTATTTGTAAATGCGTATTTAATTTTAGGAAGTGCGAGCAATTATGACCGCAAGCAAATAAACGCCGGTTACGATTACGATCGTTTTATCCGAATGGTCCTTAAAGTGGTCGTCTCTTATACAAATCGCAAACATAAAATAAACATATCAGTGTCATTCACGGTCTTTCAGCAATTTGCAAAGTTTGCGTTGGAGACGGCCGTGTGAAAATCACTAAGTAAACGGGATGGCCTACCTGAGGTCCAGATGTTGCCAAGGCCGAGGATTTCTTCATTGCAGGTACTCCAATTCGCGGATTTCCCTGTCATAAAGTTGCGCTTACCTGATGAAGGGTGTCGTAGGCGTAACGTCTCGACAGTTCCTGTAATAAAAACCGTCGCCGTGAAGGACTCCAGCACCTGAAACGCACCTGGGATTCCTACAGAGAGCACCCTCGACGTGTGACCCTAACCCTCCACGAACCCCTTATCGGCGCTCATCTGCGCTCGATGCGAAGAATAGACAGATAACCTTTCTAAACTGATTTGTCTGTTTCAATAGCATCCCGACTGCATTGTTCTTTTTATCATTTTTTCCACTCGTACGGGCTTTGTGCCAGATAACGCCGAAACATAAACGTACTGAGCAATTACGTGCGGGTATTAGCCAGGTAAACGCTTCATGACTTTTGACCAGTCGGAGAAATTCCGTTTTCGGGGCTTTGTTCAAGTCTAGACAGGGTGGTATCAGGTAAAGGCGCTTGTTGTGACAAGAACGTCAAACGATGGGTTTTTACGCCGGGGCTTTTGTACCGATATTGAGCCGATTTAGGCAAATATTACCCAGAAATTCAGACAAAGTAAATAGACCAGCGCAAACAGCAACTTGAAACAAGGGAGCAAAGTGGAATGCCGTAGCTACTTATTTTCGTATTTTTGGCCGAATAAAGAATTGGTTGTTGACATGGTACTGTTACTTGTTACTAAAAGTGCACTTATTGATCTACTATCGTAGCATGTGATAGTTATATAATTAATTAGGTGGATATATGAAATTAAAATAATATGAATAAAAGTACGCCCCGACATGTTAATTAATGTTGCATAATATTCGCTAAATATGATCAGTGAATGATCTTTAAATGTTGAAAAAAGTATTTATTATGATTTCGCGAACAAGTTTATAATTACATAATACAAATAAATATTAAAAAAAATGACGGAAGATCGAGCAATCAATTATTCTAGAATTACGTTCGTAAAAAATATGCAGCGTCTAGACTTGTGTCGATCGGAAAAAACCGGAGCAAAACAACGATGACCAGTAGCCGTTCTGCATAAACGGCTCGATAAAATTCAACATCACTTATCTAACTACTGAATTAAGAGATATTCATTCTTTCGAAGGAGATATAGGTAAACCGCCATGAATATTTAGGATCGCATTACGATCCTATTAAGCAGCACAACCAACAAATCTGGCGAAATCCTCTGCTGACCGCCTTTTTCGCTCGGTGCTTCTTCCATCAGGTGGTCCTCTTCCTGTGCTTGAAAATCGGGTGCGAAGCGGGCGCGGGCCGATATTATAAATTTCCCCCAACGTTTCGGACAGCATACATATGTATAAGGTGCAACTGCTAATGCCCCATTGTATTGCAAATTCCATGTTAATTTCACTGTGGCACAAGCCAACTATGATTTGTGTACGCAACAGGTGACTTTTGATCATACAAATGAAATTTTTGCTGTGGCGGTGTCGGTGGTGTTTGAAAAAGCCGGATCGGGAGAAGGAGGGTGTCGGGCTTTGTGTTTGATGATTGTTCGATTCGTTATTAATTGTCAAAATTTCGTGTCTTTTGGTCAATAATGTTCCGTCGCGTCCGGCGGCGTATGTGAGCCGTGCACGGTCTGTTGCCTAGCTACCGTGTCCTGCCGAGTGTAAACATTTCCCCTCCAAGGTGGGGGTGAATCGAAGGAGGAGTCGTGCAGGAGCGAGCCACTGGCGAAGGCGGTCGTCGTGACGTCACGCACTTGCGACGAGTGAGAGGTCACCAATGGCGCGCGCATTACGATAGTACACGGGCGGGGATGCGAATGGAGGGGGCTGAGCACAGCGACGACTACAGAGTCTGTCCTCTGTCAGTAGTAGAAGCAGAGTCGCCGTGCGGTATGCATAACGCATGAGAGCTGACCATTAGAGTTTTTTGGTTTGATAGCATAAATGACAGTCCGTGGTTGGTGGCGGCGATAACGGCCGTGATCTAGTGAGTGTCGCAAACGGTGGCAAAGTGTACGAACACGAAGACAGTGTGGACTCGGCGGTTGGGCGGCCCTTGCAGGGCATGGCGGCCACGACGTACCTTCCGGCGAGCAGTGCGGTAAGTGCGGACCTGGACGTAGGGATGAACATCGTCGGCGGCTACCACGCCAGCGCTTCGCCGCGGTCGGCGGCGGACGCCAACGAGATGAAGTACCTGCCGCAGCACCACCACCATCACAACCACCACATGGCGAGCTCGCCGTCGCCCGGCGGGCACGCGGCCGTCTCGCTCTCCGCCGCCAACCCCTGGGTGAGCCTGCAGCCGGGCGCCGACCCCTGGGCCGCCTCCATGGCCGGCATGCACCACCACCATCACCACCCGCACCAGGACGTCAAACCACTGCAGCAGGACATGATGCACCACCGCCAGCAGCAGCAACAGAGCATGGGCTCGCCGCACTGGCACGCGCCCGTCTCCTCGGCTCATTACAACCCGGCGGGCGCGGGCTCGCCTCTTCAACAATACCATACCGCTATGAACGGGATGCTGGCGCACCACCAAGGCGCCCCCCAGCTTCACCACCCTCTTCATCGGGACATGCAAAGCCCGCACCACCCCCAACACTCAGACCGCGACGTGAGCGGCGGCGAGGATGAAACCCCCACGAGCGATGACCTGGAGGCCTTCGCCAAACAGTTCAAACAGCGTCGCATTAAACTCGGATTTACGCAAGCGGACGTCGGACTCGCCCTCGGAACCCTCTACGGAAACGTCTTCTCTCAGACCACGATATGCCGATTCGAGGCGTTACAATTAAGTTTTAAAAATATGTGTAAATTGAAACCGCTGTTACAAAAGTGGCTCGAGGAGGCCGATTCGACGACCGGCTCTCCGACGTCCATCGATAAAATCGCGGCGCAGGGCCGCAAACGGAAAAAGCGCACCAGCATCGAAGTCTCCGTGAAAGGCGCCCTCGAGCAGCACTTCCACAAACAGCCAAAACCGTCAGCTCAAGAAATATCGAGTTTGGCCGATAGTCTCCAATTGGAAAAGGAAGTAGTGAGAGTGTGGTTCTGCAATCGGCGGCAGAAAGAAAAAAGGATGACGCCTCCAAACACACTCGGAAACGAGATGATGGAGGGAATGCCGCCGGGAAGTCACATGCACCCCGGTTACGGGCACCACCCGGACATGCACGGGTCGCCCATGGGCCAACATTCGCATTCCCACAGTCCTCCCATGCTATCTCCCCAAGGCATGGGCCATCAACTGACGGCGCACTAGCATCCAGCCCACTGGGCCTCCCTATTGCACCACAGCGATAACGGCTAGTGATCGTATTACATTAATAGAACGCCGCCCCCAAAATACAGTGTGAAAATAATACAAATTGCTGATAGAAATGATGAAAATGCCGACGGCGCGTGACTGACTGTTCCGTTTGTTATCAACGCTACCTCAAAGGATTCGTGTTAAACTCCTGCCGTCGCGGAGGTCCTAGTGGACTGACTCAAAAACTAGTTTCTACTGTCTTATTATTAATTTTTCTGTTGTTAATACGCCGTGCAGTGCGAGTGAGTACCTTGTCATCGTCATAAACTGGACTTGTTTGTATATTACCTGTAAATAAGAGAGTGATAACGCGTCTCCAGACGTGAGTGTAATATAATAATAGGCGAATGCTGCTAATTTTACGTTTTTGTAAATAAGAAGAATCGACTACTGTTGGGAGCAGTAGCAAGTCGTGATTTATACTTAAAAATATACACCGGGACGGTTGACGAATAAAACAATTTACAATGTAAGTTTATAATGTATAGAATGTCGTATATATTTAAAAAATATAAAGTTGTTCTTATGTTGTTTATTAAAGTTTTTTGGTTAGTGTCGTGCGATCCAGTTGAACTCTCTTTGACTTTTATTTTTGGATAATAACGAAATGAGAAATTCATTCAAACGAATCGGAACCGTACCTACTCTTGTCTCTTTGGTCATAGATTCATGTGTACATATTTATTATTATAATTATAATTAATTATATATCGTTGTACGGTGTGACTAAATTAAAACGAAAAATGTTTTTAAAATAGCCCTCTCTGCTGTATTATTTCAATCGTACCCCCGTTTTTTCGCTTTATCATTCATCGTTCATTTCTAGTCAGTGTTTAATTCAAGAAAAAAAAGGGAAAATTAAAAGTACTTTGTGTTGCGATGCGACGGATCGTTTTATACCTCTCGGGGTGAGTCTTGTTTTCGGAAAATCCATTTAAAACCCTCGTAAGAGGTATGAATTGACATTTGACCGGAGGTACGGCGATTATCTTTGAATCCCATGTTGAGCACTTTATCAAATATTTCTCAGACACATGTGACAAACACGGCCCATAAATATGCTAAATTATATGACAGTGGTGTGTGTTAATCAACGAAATTTCTGCTATGTAGAAACACGTTCAGTTATACGGTCTCGAAACCTGTTTAAGCAGTTATTTGGGAAAAAATAACCATTTAAAACGACCATTATTAGTTGAGTTGATAGCTAATGGACATAAATTTCATCAAAAAACCATAGAATAACGCAATCCCCGTAGAGATTCGTTTCCAAATTGGTATTCCGTACGTCTCGATAGTTCCTCCAGAAATTTTCGTTTCGAAAACAACTATGTATAAAAACTGTTTTTGTAAAAAACAATGTTTACTGTACTATAGAGAGAGAGGATATTTGTGTATATTGTATTTTTATCAATGTCCAAAAATAAAAATCAATAAAATTAGACACTGTTTATAAGTTGCTTCTTTTATTTTCTTCAATAACCTTGTAATTGGCTTATTATTAATCACGGCGCCCTTATGCCCGCCGAGATTTCAATCAATCCGACCCACATGGCGCTGAAAAACTTTTCACACTTGGTTGTTACTTCGAGCGCCGATATCAGATGGCGCCCTCATACCCAAAGCACGCCCTTCGAAGGTAAGTGAATCAAACAAATATTTACGCAAATATTGATGGTATTGTGTTTAAAATTCGCTCCTGAATTCATTATAATCTCATTTAAATAATTTAGCGTCAATCAAAAATCGGACGCCGCCGGCCACTCAGCCCTATTCAAAGGTGCAACCAAATTGCGGCTTTTTATTGTAGCGCAAGGGCGAGGGGAAAAATCGAACGGATTTGCATAAATGCGAGTGCGATTGGAATGTTTTCTGGATCTTTGTCTCAATGTTTGCTCGACGAATTATACTTTGGGAGCAGTCATTGTTTTCAATAACCAAAATCAAACAATCCGAATGCAGAACTTAGATCTTTGATTTTACGAGCACGTTTAGTAGAATTTTGCCAATTTTACGACTTTTGTGGGAATTTAAAGTCGCCGGTTTGGTTGTATTTTGTTTATTGTCAGGTCTCGAAGTGGGCGTGAGTGTAAATTGCATACTGTGTGCTATAAGAAACACGTTATATTTTCTTGAAACAATGAAATAATGCAAGTTTGCGTAATTTGTTGTCGATTGTAGAGACGAAAGAAAGCATAAATGTCGTTTGTGTTAATTCCGTAGGCAAATATTTGCATTTTTGTCAGCTGGGTGCCATATAACTCGTATGATGGACACTTGCTTCAATCAATGGTTTAATTAACAAAATTTTAATCACATACTACTTTTCTCGCTTCAAGACAAATCAGGTATAAACTTAACTAATCGAAAAGTTTGTATAAAATTTGGAAGTTATTGACTGAGCTGATTTTTCCACTTACTCTTACAGGTATTATTTTTTCTAGTTTAATGTTCTGTATTATTTATTTACCTACAGTGCTTTTAAATTTAAATACTACTGAATTTATTTACTTAAAGATGATGCATATTTCTCAATGGTATTTTTCTTAATTTTAAGAATTCAGCCACTATAAAATTTAAATTAATTGAATTGTGATCACCGTGAATAAATGACTTTAATCTGATCGTAAAATGAAAATGAAATTGATTCAATTGAATGAAATTTGCTTTAATTTGTTTAACAGATGTAAATTGTACATAAACACGAACAATGCCAATATACAGTGTGGTTCATTAAAATATTTAGGATTAAGTCCAGGAATTCATCAAATTATTTACCGCATTGTTTCAAGTCAGTCATAAATTTTCTTTCGCAACTCTATTTTGTAAATAAATTCAGGGTAATTAAATGTTTGGCTATCACCATAAATCACTAAATCGTAAATTACTTAAATTAATTAACCATTATAAAATTTTAATTATTTAAATTGATGAAATATATTTTTAAGGGGTACACAAAATTCAAATAGTAGTACTTAACTCTTATATTTTGTTCACTGTCCAGTGATTACCAAAAATTGATTTTTACTTTATAGTCCTTTTGAAGGATTTTGAAAGAGGAACGTCGAATATAGGATTTGTTTTCCACAGATTTCCAATAACTTACATCAATTTTTTACAATTATTTTTTATTTTAAACCACCTCTATTTTTTTGACCAAGCATAAATCATAAATTAGAAAAATTAAAGTATAGTACTATTATCTTTTAGATTTCTAAAATTATCGTAGCCATATTTAATTTTCTAAAATTAGCACTGTTCGTTCTGCAATTTTTAGCATTGAGTACCTACTACCTAATTGAAACAAATTTATACAGTGAAACTAAATAGTGTTTTGGAATTAAATCAGTTATGATTTGGCTGTTCTAATAGGAGAAAATTTTAGATAGTAGAGCCAGTTTTAGCTTTCCACTTGGTGCAATCAGAAAATTTTTATTAACCAATAAAAAGACAAAGACATTTATGCTTTAACGGCAAAAAGTCCAGCTAATAATAGTATATCATTGGCAGATGTTAGTAAATAAAATTTATACCCGAGAATCCAATAAAATGACAGAAGCTCATCATAAATGCACTTTAAAACTTGGCAAAGAAGTGGCGCAAAATGTGTTTTTTGCAAAAGTCTAACGAAACATCTGTGCACACATGTCAAACGTGATGTAATGTGCGTTTTTCCGCACTCTGCAAAAATATTCTGCTAATTTATAGGTTGGCAAGGCAAGTAATGAAAAAGCCGTAAAATGAATAATTGCATTGATGGGACAAATGTCGAAGTAGCTCACCGCGCTTTTACGGCCGCCATTTGAATAAAATTCCCTTTAAAAATCGATAAATCACGTAAGAAGGTCGCGAAATGTTCAATGATATCTTTGATGTTTCTTCACTCGTGCAGACATGTGTTTCATGTCGAAAGATTCCGTTGTTAATTTATTAGTTTGCGTAATTTTCGTCCCGATCACCGGCGGTAATTGGCGGTTCTTGACGAGATAATGGCTGCATAATTCGTTTATGAAACTTCTAAGGCCCACGATTCGGATCATCATGAAAATGGCCAATCGAGAAATTTGCATCAATTGTCTGGGAATGATCGAACAATGCGCTCGTACCGACAGGCATTAGACAATTATTCCAGTCTTTAGGCTATATCAATTATATTTGAAGAATTCCAGACGGGGGTCTTTTCTCTTTTTGGCGCAATTTCGCCGTCTGCGCATTGCATTACACAAATATTTTGATTATGGCTGCCCCATTCGACAATAATGGGAAATTATAAAATTAAATTAGGCACCCTTGACTCGACGTTATAATAGCTGCAACATACCGCAGCATACCATCAAGAGGTGGCAGCGAATTCGGAGGCTCCGCTCCGGCTCTTCGCCTTGATCCGTGCTGAAAACTCAGCGTGGTACTGGAGGGCGAGTCACACTCGGATTCTTTCATGCGTGTAACAGTAATAGGCCATTAGATGTTTATTAAATGGCTAAATGAAGACTGAAAGACCCTGATAGTATTAGATGGATTTGATTTTGTCAGATCGAGATTTTGATTTCGTTCAGTTAAAAGTCGATTTGTCTGATTTCGAGTGGTTATTGGAGAATTCGAGGGCCCGGAGCGTGCAGGCGACTACAAATTACAGTTTAAAATGATATCAAGCAATTGTAAAAATTTAGTTAATCTACTTCTCAATGTACACTTAACTGATATTTCTAAAAGGATTTAAAATGATATAAAAATACTGTTGCATTATAATAAAAAAGAGTTAAAATAAAATTGATGTTACATACGTACTTCAAAAATGACAAAACTGAGCACATATTAAATTCGGACACCTCATTATTTGGATTTTTTAATTGCTGGTTAACTTTGTCTTTACATAATAAATTATATAAAAATTATGTAATTGAAACATATTTAATATTTTTTTATTAATTAGTACTAGTTTGGTTATGTACTGAAACTGTTAACAGAGTGGAACAACAAAGTTATAAAAATTGTCTTATAAAGTTTGAAATATTCCTTGTAATTATAAAATTTTCCACTTTGAAAATCAGGTGATTGTTAAAAACGTCAACTAAAAAAAACAAAAAAAACATAAACTGATTTTAATTTCCAGTTTTCTATACAATAATATAATCAGAATTGCAAATAATTTTTTAACTTGTAGTAGGTATTTAAACACAAGAAAATCATTTCATATGCAATGAAAAGTATATTTTTACAATATCGTACAAACTAAAAATCACACAGAATTCAGCGTTTGTTACGAGAATTTTTTTGTTCTATATGGAAGTAATAAGTACCTAATTAAATTATTAATATTACAATAGAAAAAAATATTTTGGCAGACTCAGCTTAGGTTGGTAAACAGAAACATAACAAAATGTTGGAGATCAGAAAAAGGTAAGTAATTTTTTTAAATGTTTATTCATAAATAGTATTAGGTATAAGTAATATAAGGTATAAGTATATAAGGTATAAGTAATTAACCATGATGCTATACTGATGCTAGCGCTACACCTAAGTTAGTCAAAATTAAAAGAAATAACTTAAAATAAATCTTTTTTTTTACTAGTTTTTGAGCGTTTTTCAGCAAATCACTTTTAGGTTTATATATTGGAGCTTATTCTGCAAAAAAACTGTTAAAATTTAAGTGTTGTAAAACTTTGTTGCTATAGCAATAACCAATAAAATTTTCAGATTTGCAATTATAACGTGTGTTAAATTTTAACAGCCTTAAAAAATCACAGAATAACCTTAATATACAGTAAAACCTCGATGTATCGGACTCAATGTAGTTCGATAATTGCAGTAATTCTCAAAGCTGATGTCTTAATATTAATTCAGTGTTTCGGCAGTCAGATGGTCAAAATAAAAAATGTAGCACTTATTACTGCGTTTAATTTTTTACTTTATTAAACATTAGTTAAAGTGTCAATCGGCATTTAAATGTCTGATTAGTCGACCATGTGACAAAATTGAACCAATCAGATGTTCTTATTCAGAAAATTAACTTTTAATTAAGTTTTCTATAAGCCGGCCCTAAAGGTCTTTGAGGCCAGTAGTGGTATTTTCGCCGTTGTTCCAAACATGAGTTATTTAAACTAAGTTATCTAAACCTCGACTGGCATTTTTGTTTAACATTTTTAAATGATTTATGTGTTATTTTTGTTACTTCTACCAGTTATAAGTTTGTTGGTATCTTCTGAAGAATTCCACAAATGACATTGTTCACATATCCAGTAACAAGAAATTATTTTCAAAGGAACCAGGTATAAACAGAAAAAACTCAAATAAGTGCTGAAATTTTTATTTTCTACAACTACAAGTACGGAAAACTTTTTTTAAAGTCACTCCAAATCACCTTCAAAGTCAAACAATCGAGGAAACAACATACGTAAATGATTACAGAACAGTGTAAGTAGCTGCGTAATTCAGTACTTTATTGACCACTCTTTACTCTAACGGACAAGTACTGTTGACACTGATACTTGACACTTAAACAACTTTCGTTCGATTTTGAGGTTGCCAATTTCTCGAAGAATAAAACCGTGCCTTCGCAATAAATTTATGAAAAACTGGGATTTTTTTATACCGACTGGAGTATTGTCTCTTATGGAACATACTGGCTTAGGTTACCTATATCTACGTGTTTCTTGTTTTTTTTTATAAGACACCAAAATTTGTAAAAAGATTTCAAACGTATGGTTTAAAAAACATGTGTATATGTATTTGTACAAAGTGTTTGGTGTTGCTGCCGCAAGACTGCGCCAAAATTTTCCTTCCTCTCAGTTTTGAAACCGCAGTTCTAAATTGCACCCCTCGTTAGTAATTTTTCGCAAAACTTAGAAACTCTGTGACCAAGAATGTGATTTGGAAACACTTTTGTTTCGACCTAGACACGCTTTCGTCTTGGCGTTGAACAATGTATGGGAAAGTGCAATCGAGGCGTCCTGAAGGTGTCGCAAAACAAAAACCAAACGATCATGTCCGCTAATGGTCTTTAACATCGCACCAACACAATACACTTCACACTCTTATTTCGCCCGGCCATTGTTATTCAAAGGCGAGCGTAACATTTCACGCTTGGTGACACTGCACTCGGAGGCGGCCATATTCCTTATCACGTGATACCACCCATTGGGTGTGCGGCTATTATCACCTGGTGGCCCGCTTTTTGACTTATCGACATCCACCATTAGAAATTTCGACGCGCACTGTATACACCGTCTTATCATTGGCCCCACTGATAAGGGCACACGGGCTCCACTGGCCTTAATACCGCGGCTCTTTGTCGCTGCTGGCTACTGGTTTGGCCAATTTGTCATAGATAAGCGCAAACAAACAAGAGAAATTTGCTGGTAGCTAACCGGACACGATTAATCGGGGAAAAACTGATCCATTTTCCTCTTTTATTATAAAATTAGATTCTATTCTTATTATCATTATTATTATTATTATTTTGGTATAATATACTTATGAATACTCTTTAGAATAACTAGATTTTTTTCATTGAGCAGTACCTAACGTATTATGGCTGAGTACCAATTTTTACTTCCAATACTTAGAGTGTAGATGCAGTTGAGTCCGGTTTGGCATAAATATGGTACTTTATGGCTGGTATTTTTAATGTGGTGCAAGCTTTTTGCACTAACGGTACTTCCCGCTTATCTAATCAAAGCAACCACTCCTTCGCACAAACCAGCGATGGGATAAAAATCGGGAGATAATTTATTAAACCAGTCCGTCCATACTTCATAAATTTCTAATTATTCTAATCAAGCATCCGTTCCAGTTTACATTTCACGTGAAAATTTTTCGAAAATCGCACAAACTCACACAGTTTACCGGAAACAATCCAGTTTGTTTTTCGCAAAAACAGCTTTCCTGTGCTTATTTTAGGCGCATGAAATGCTAAACAGAATCAGTAATTCAGTTCGAATTGATCCCATCTCGTCCATATTCATTCCGAGCTGTGAATGATGGGAACGGTGCTGCCAGTCGACATTTTTCGCCTTATTGGCAATTTCTTAATGTCCTAGTTTGAATAGTTCCTGTGAGAAATGGAATCTTGCGATTCGAAAACGATAAAGATGGATACGAAAACAATATCAGCGCCCGCCCAAATCACACACGTTTCATCTTTTTTGAATTGTTCGAGACACGCATAGCCACTGTGTGGTAACTCGGTTTAACAATTACACAGCGCGCTCTTGGGTATATCCTCGGACTAATTACTTTCCGTCCACGGTAATTAGTTATTTATTTCGATGCGAGGAAGTCAAACACGGCAAAAACGCACTTCTTAGATCCAGATCCTGTCGCTAACGATCATGGTATTGACTACCGCTACTTGGCACTTTTTTCTTTGATTTTCCGCGATTTGGCTTGGGCTAGGACAGTGGGTGACAAATTTCGCCCAGCGATGGTAGAAGTAGAGTTGTTGGGTAAGTCTCAGAATGCAGTAGTAGCCCAGCGATGGTGGCGTTTATCGGCCGCTGGATCAGCTACCGGCCTATGTAGTCCCATCTCCACATCCATTGAATGGCTCGCCAACAATGTAATGGTATTATGCTGAGTTATGAGCTACTTGGCCCGCCACGTCTCTTATCTCTCCCATGGTACCTACACCACGCTATCACAATGAGCGACGCTCCCATGATGGACTTCTTGGCCTCCGGTGATGAATAATCGGCCATTGTGTTAAGCCTAGTTCGGTAGTCAGCGTTTGGTGGCTAATGAAATGGTTACGTCCCCAACTAATTATCCACATCCATCAATTGGAAGTGGGCACTTTTCCATGGTACACGCTGTATACCATCGCTGGGACGCTGGTTGGCGTTATCAGCAGGGTCATCTCGATAGCTGCACAGTCATTTGTAACAAACAATCGAATGCGTAATTAAAGTAGGCTCGAGGATGGTTATTGATGGTCGGGTGATGGACACCGGTTAACAGACAAATGGAAAGTACTTAGCGGGTTTGATGGGTCCATTGATAAATTGACAGATCCACTTTAGGAGTTCG